>NC_137622.1:8753502-8766684 GCF_963280865.1 Gymnoscopelus braueri | reverse complement strand
AAGAACCTCCACCCCAATTATTTTTTTCCATCGTAGCAATGACAGGGTAGTGAAGCGTCAATATGAGAGAGAGAGAGAGAGAGAGAAAATGAGAGAGAGAGGAGAGAGAGAGAGAGAGAGAGATATGCTGTTGGCTATTATTTTGTTTTAGCAAGGTTAGAATCATTCATAAATTCTATTATTTCAGTTCTTGTATACCTGGTGTTCCAATTCCCGAAGTTGTGCAAGGACACTCAGGTTTAATACTGGCTTCACCACTGCAGTGAAATAAATGTATTATTTGATTTTGAAACAGTAGTCTTGTGTTGTTGTTATTTAGCCCTTGTTAAATCAATGAATTTCATTAACCCTAGCACCAGACCAATTTTAGGTGGTGACCTGGCAATCTGCCACAAATATTTCCATTTCTTATTCTGGTCATGACACACAAACAAATGGAAAGTTAAGGTGGGGAATTGTTCACATCTTGTCAAAATGCCACTATATTGCCACCCACCGGATGAAAAGAAATGCAGAAATAGGTAGAAGGATAATAACATACTGTTTTACTATTTTGAAAAGATTTAGCCCCCTCAACATAATTAACTGTCCCCTCAGTCACTTCATCATGGCACGGGTCTGGTGCTAGCTTTATGCAAAAATGTGTACTATGTAGCTTTTTAATTATAGTATGGTATTTTATTTGGTTTCAACAGAAGTTTAAACCTTCCGCTGTTGTTTACAATAGTGTTGATACTTCAATGAACATTCCATGCACCATTTGTGGCATTAATCATTTTAAAGCTACAATCTGTAAGCTTCATGTCCTCTCCTGACAGAGAGAGGTAATTACAACTGTAACATACTGTACACACATTTGAATGGGGTCTCCACTGAGAGCTGTTTATTTTTTTTGCTATCTTAAACCACTATACTACTCAGGAACGATTTATCAATCATTTTTGGACAACCTCTATGATCCAAACGTCTTCCCACTCGGCCCATCACTCCCTCTGGCCTCGGGTCCTCGGCAATTCACATCCCGAGATTGAAGTTGATTGGTCGGGCAGTTCTCGAGATACGTGGGGTAGACACACACACACACACACACACACACACACACACAGACATTTCGCACACTCATAGAAGGATAAAGTTCAAGTTGTGGAGGCGGGTGTGTGAATTATGCCCAATAATGGACACTGAAGGCCAATTTCTATTGTTTGTTGTCACATGACCATACAGTATATGGAAAATCCCCAACATCAGGACACATTGATTATGCCCAAATATGGACGCAGCAAAAGAGAGAGACAGAGAAAGAGAGGGGTGGAGTGTGCGAGGGGAGGGAGGGAGGGAGAGGGGGTGGGAGGGACGGAGAGAGAGATGCCATCATGCCAATGTTGGGTACCGAAACCTGAAGAACGCAACGCATCGATCAGCACAATAACACCTCTAACACGAGGGGAGCTGATAAAACGAGGTAGGAAGTACCGCATTTTCCGCTTGTGCTAAAATAAAACATTTTATGGTCATGTTGCTTGAACAGGTTTGTGACCCAATGGGGATCAGATCGCGGACACTGTCACAGTGAGCTGGTTGTACAAAGGGCAGATTTACAGTAGAGCTACAGTACTAGCTCAACAGACAATAGGCCCAGGGACAAATATGGCCTCACAGCAGCCATTTTGTCATGAAATCGTAGGGTAAACACAAGTGTTACCAATAATACTAATTACCGTTCCATGCCACATATAACAGAATATTTTTACATTCAAATGGCCTTTTTCAGGCAGACAAATCAGGATTAAATTATCGTTATTTGAGACCAGTCTGTGTCAGCAACATACTCTCACGAGACCTAGCAACAGTGTTCATAGGACGTTTGCGAGAGCTGACGCCAAACCGCGCCCACTTAGGAGACCGGAAATGTGTACACTTTCATACTAGTGACGATCGTGGGATTGGCTATCTCACTCTGGTATAATATACCAGAGTCAGGGTGCAGCTATTGTGCATGTTGGCTCACTGGAGAGGCCTGGGCAACATGTACAGTATATGGATATTTTTCGCAACCGATATTCCAGCAGCAGGTCAGGAACGCACATCTGTTAAATTCGCCACAAGCTGTCAGAAAACCCAATTTTAAAAGTTTGTTTACATTGTTTAACTTTACCATGCCGTCTTTACTAAAGACATACAACATTTCAAAAACTGAAAACTGAAACTGACCCCCCCCCCCCCCAATTCTGGCTGGAGCAGTGAAGTGGGAGGTCACAGATAGAAATATTGCAAAACCGTTATATTTGGCAAACATTAAACGGTGGACGCCGTGGACGAAGTAATATTGTGCATAAGACGCCTTTGCTCACCGGTGAAGCGGTGCAGTTGATTCAACAATGCTAAGTCAAGTTGTACTTTGTCCTAACAGTGATAAACAAACATGAAAAATAAGGTATATATCCGCTATCATTGTTATATTCAAGCAGCAACGTGGGCATGCATGAATTCAGCTGTGACATCATCGTTTCTCCAAATCTCAGTTTAACATGTCTATGTGGTTCTACTGAAACAGATATTTCTTTATCCGTTTACAAAAATAAAAATTTTTGTGACCAAAAACACTGTTTTCGTGTGGATGAGAGGCTCAAACATTTCCCATATATTGTACATGTAGCCTGGGCCTAAATGGAACAGAACTTAAGTATCATAGTTAACCTGTGTTTATCCTACTATTATCTGCCAATATGACTGCCATGAATAAGACCTTCAATTTACAGTATGTACAGTACAGTATGTACCGTATGATATGCAGGTAATGTGAAAATGCTATGTTTTCAGATATCATGCAGGACTATTAAGGGGCCTTTAGAAACAGCAGATTTGGAGCCGTTCATGGTGCTTATTCATAATGATAATACGCTTGATAGTTTAAAACCACAGGTACAGATTGCTTTCCAAAAGAAATAATGTGAATAAAATGCGTACAATACTATCAGAACAAATGTAATAAAAAAACAAATCAGAGTAGATGAAAAGGAAGCCTGCAGAGCCTTTGAAAATGAAACACCATAATCAACTAAAATCTACTTCATGACCATGCAGATTCTAGATAATGTGTGTGTGGGGGGCGCTACTGGAGTGCTGGAGACTTGTGTTACTTAAAAGGGAAAACTCATTTATATCACTTATGGAATATTTCATACTGCAAAGTAACTCATTGTGTGCTTTACATAAAAACTTCAAACAGAGGAGTAAAAAAATCAGCCATAAAATGCATTAGAAATGCTTATTTTTATCTCACTTTACCTCATTTTAGTGTCTTGATCTCAACATTCGTACATTATGTATTCTTCTTGTCCGTTTATTTCTTTACTTTATAATTGAGATGTGAGTTTTGTTTGTTAGTGTGGTTGCCCTAACAGGGCAACCAGACTATAGTAATCCTCGCACTTTATTATTATTCTTATATGGAGATAAACAATAGTTTAGATCGTCTCTCCTCCCACAGTTTTTATCCCCCAATGTCGTGCCATATGTCAAAATGACCGGCTTCATCGGGAATCGTGCGCTTGTATTTTGCTAAGAGATTGGTTGCATAGTTTTATTGATATTGATTTATTAGTGCATTAAATTTCCCCATCCACTTTAATGAAAAAGTGAAAAAACTCAAATTCAAGTATTTTTTTCTCAGAAACCGTAAGAGCTAGAGTTACCAGATTTGGAGGGGAGGTTCATAATTTAGTCCAAAATTATTGAAAAAATAATTACACTAATCGGCCACATGGTGGCGCTATAACAGCCCCCTTTACGTTTTGGCCTATAACTCTTGAACCGTAGGTCGTAAAATCAAAATGTCTTTTTCCCTGGATTTCTTGGGTCACGACGCATCTCCCCATATAGGCCACGCCCATTTGCGTCAGGATAGATTTTCCGCCATTTTGAATTTTCTTCAAAACACACTTTTAGCTCCTCCTCCCATATATTTTGTCCAAATTTCACAAAAATCGGTACACATGATCTCTGGACCCATGCGATAATCTGGACCGAAACAGAATTTTGATAGTCCATACCGTTCGTTCGTAAATGGCTTCCAAAGTTAGCGGGAGGGGCCCGTTTTACAAAAAAGCCCACAAATCACGAACAAAACGTCCAGTCAATCCCAAATTTGAATCACATGTCAAGTGTGGTTTACTCAACAAATCCCCAAAAGAATTTCCACTTTGATCCATAGGGGGCGCCACAAATGCTCAAAATGTAACCGTTTGATGCAAAAACCTTATTTTGGGGGGATCAATCCTCTCAAAATGAAACGCAAGTGATCTCAGGAGTTACGTGACAATGTAATTGGCACAGCCTCCGACGGTATTCCTCCCAGCGTATTCCTCGAGTCCCGGCGGCAGCGACCCGCGACTAGCGTCGGTGCAACCACACTCTGCAATTGCCCTGAATTGCGACGCGTCTAGTTAGTTTTCTTCTCCCATTTTTAATTAAAATGTCTATTCTACTGGTTCGGCTGTGTAGGGGTGGGTTTTGGGCAGGATTTGCTGGATGTTTATTGTAGTCAAAATTACTACTTTTTCTCCTTCAGTGAATATTTCCTGTTATGTTAATCCCTGTCGATATAATTAAAAAAAAGACCTTGTAAAGAAAGAAATGCATAGAAAGTACAGCAATCACCCCAGGACATGCAAACATGTGACATGGCACACAATGTGCACGCTTCTTACGACGGTATGTTTTCTTAAGGAGGAGCCGTGGAGCGTCGAGGCCAGCAGGAGTTGAATAGCAGCTTGGGAGTTAGTGGTGTTATTGGATTTAAAGTCTAGCACACTAATTCACTAAACAGCTGGGGGCATTCTTCTTCCCCACAGCCTTGTTTAGTTTCTTACATGCAAAGTGCAACGCCGACGGAGTTTTTCTACTCGGAACTCTTTGTCCCTGGTCGGCTGTGATCGATTGACTCATGGATCAATCTCCTCCACCATGGTCTGTAACACAAGGTGGTGCTTGTAGGCTGCAGCTACAAACCAACAATTATCCGATCATTGCTTTTCCAGCTCTATCTCCCAAACTTCTAATTTGGACTTCTCTCACTTACACACACACACACACACACTCTTCCTATCTATCCCTCACTCCTCACTCAATCCTCTGTCTGTCTCTCTCTCTCTCCCCTACCTGCCCTCTCTTTACCTTCCCCTCCACATTTTCCCATGTCACTCTCTTCTTTAATTCTTTTTTCTTCACCCACCATCCCTCCCATCTCCCCCACCCCTGTCCCTGGGTGACGTAGCTGAAGGGCTTTCTCTGGCGCTGTAATGAGGGGATCTCAGATCAGCGCTGTCAACAGCACTCCCCTGCCACACCACCAGCCATATAGCATTACTCTGCCCTGGAGGGCCATGCCTGATCTCTCCTCCAGGGCTGTTGGTAGTTAACTAGGGTATTCTTTCTCATGGAGGGGTATTAGGAATGGACCCCTCCTCCTGCTCCTCCCCCTTCGCCTCCTACTTCGACCCGCTCTTCCACTCCCCTCGTCGTCTCCCTCACTCTCACTCTCTCTCTCCCTCTATCTATTCTCCACAGGCAGCCTGCCGCCACACCCAGTCGTGAGTCTTGGAAGTGCTAGATAACCTCTAACATCACCATTTGTTCAAAGCAAATCAAAGCAAATCAAATAAAAATCAAAACAAACACAAATAAAATCGAGTCAAAATCAAATAAAACTTTATTTATAGCACATTTCATACTGCAGGCGCAACTTAATGCGCTTCACCGAAAAGCATGATTAAAAAGACAGGAATGGAGCAAAGAATAATAATGATGAAAAATAATAATGAAAATGCATTAAAAGTAAATAAAAGAAAAGAAAAGCAATATAAAAAAACAGACGAATGTAATGCCAAAATGGTGTGAACCTTTAATGGTACCATTTGTGGAAATTTAAATGACAGAGCTCTGACCTTTGCAAGGCACGCACTCCGGGACCATAAATTCTCACAGATTCCATTTTACATTTCCTCTGAGCGTTACGCAATCGAATTATACCTGCATGGCCATCAGCCTGCAGGCAACGGTCCAGGATTTCCACCCCTCAATTATGACGCCCCCACCCCCAACCTCTTTTAAGATGATGATCCATGCACTTTGAGAGCCCAATAATCATTCTTAAAGTCCTAAAAAAAGGTGGCATGAACCTCGACTGGGCTTCAAAGACTGTCCCTTTCTAAAGGCCGTTGCCAGGCATTGAACGGTACAGCAGGGCCAAAATACATTTCTGGTCTTGTGCCACATCGTGAAACCCATCCAGACTTCTCAGGTCGTCTGGGCGCTTTCGGAACCCCAAAGTTAGAACTGAAAAAAAGTGGAGAAGCGGCATTCAGTTTTTATGCAACCACATATCTGGAACAGTCTCCTGGAAAACTGCTGGTCTGCTACAGCGCTGTTCTTTTGAATCAAAGCCGAAGAACTTTCTGTTTTACTTGTTTGCCTTTTACTGAGTTTCTTTTTTTTCTCTCTGCACTGTAATGTCATTCTCTCACTGCTTTATTTAGCCACATGAACCCAAGCATCCCTAATCTGGGATGAACGTTCGCAGAAAACAGCGTCACACAATGCATTTAAGGCGTGTAGACTTTCGCGAAAAGATTTGGTGTCGAGGGAAAAAAGGATCAGACCTAATACAGAGCCCTGGGGGACCCCAGTGAAGTGAACGTGGTTATCTTCTCTTTTTTTTAAATTCAAATGTCCTTTTATAATGTGCTTATTTTGCGATCTCTTAATGCTCTACCATCTTTAATGCTTTAATGTTTTATGTAAAGCACTTTGAATTGCCTTGTTTAAATGTGGCTTGGCCTTGGGCTTGCCTTGCTTTGCCCTGCCTTGCCAGGATGAGAAACAAAGAAAGGAAAACAGAAAGGGAACAGAAAGACACGCAGGAGAGATCTCTGATCATTAATCTTTGCGAGATGTGAGGCCCGGGTTCAACGTGTCTGTCTAATGAGATAGCAGCATTATCCTCACCTTTCAGGGAAAAAAATAAGAAAAAAAGAAGATTCTGCTTCAAGCCCTCTTCAAATAATTAGTCGTATTCTTGAAAGGGCATGACATTAATACATTTCATATTAAATCCACATGTATAAACTGAGGGGAATTTGAAAGAAAGCAATATTTTTAACCGGCAGCGCCGTGACATTCAGTAGCTTGTGAAGAAAGCCAGCAGGGAGTGTTTCAGAGGACAGAGATACTGGGGAGAGGGCATCGCTGCGTCAAAGACACGTGACGCCGGGAATTATTGATTTATAAAGCATATCTTTATCCTTACAGTATGCATGTGTGAAAGAGAGAGAGAGAGAGAGAGAGAGAGCGGAGCATCCACGGCATCTCTCAATCACCTCAACCGAAGCCCCATATATATGAGTTGTGGTACGGCAGTGTTGTGCGCCCGGACATGGTAGATCTACAAGCTCACAGCGCATTGTGGATGCGATGCGTTCTGGGCTTGTGGATCAGCTATTTTGGCCGCGCCGTGCCATCGGATGACAGATCATAAATTAGGCATAACAGAACCAGGCCTTTGTTCAACTAGACTGTCCATCTCACGCATGCACACACACACAGAGAGAGACGTAGCCTACAATACACACACACTCTTTTGTTCTTTTTTTTTTTCTTATTTTTTTGGACACCTGAAATCTGAGGACTATATCCCCAAAGATCAAAGAGCCTGAGTGTGCTTGTGCGCGTGTGCGTGTGCGTGTGTGTGTGTGTGTGCGTCCGTCCGTGCGTTTTGGGTTTTTGTTTTATGTTTGAAGTGTGTGTAGTGTTGAGTGCTTTCCTCAGCCCGTGCAAAAAGCCCCTCGCCCACAGAAGCCAGGCTGCAGCACGGCAGGCAGGCAGGCACAGCTTCCTTTTATCACCCCGAGCTCCCAGCTCTCACTCCCCAACGTACCTGTGACAGCAGCGCCTTTCAAACGCCCCTCATTGCATTTCAAACACCGGTGACTCCCACTCTCTTTCTCCAAGGCTCCCGCACACACACATGTACGCATGCACACGCACACACGCACGCAAACACACATACACACAGACACATTTGTATTTCTATACTTGTAGGGACATCAACATTTTAGGACGGCAATTTTATAAATGTCATTCTTAACATTTTTGCCATTTTAACCCTAATGGCTAAATTACACTTAGTTGCACGCTGGTGCCGCTCACCGGTAATAGCGGATCAAGCTCAAAATGTATTGTGCTGTCGCTGCAACGCATTGTGAGCTTGTAGATTGACTATTTTCAGTGTGCAACAACAAGTATAAATCAAGCATAACTCTACCCTAACCTCATTTTATCCTAATCCCAACCTGAATCTTTCCCTAATTGTAAAACTCCCCAAATATTTGTTTTAATCATAAAATAACTATTTCTTTAGTGAGGACCTGGAAAATTCAAGTCCCCACAATACTATACTTGTGGGGACATTTTGTCGCCCCTCAAGTATAGCAAGCACACACACACACGCACGCATGCACGCGCAAAACTTGCACACGCACAGCTGTCAGCTGCCCAAACGCTGGATCTCCCCTGGCCCTGTTTCCAGACCCCTTCCTGAACCAACTCCTCCGCAAAACCACAGACTTGTTCAGAAAATAATATTTTATGCATGCCACGACGGCCCACACACAGACACAGCTCTGCGAGAGACATCCCGACATCGCCTGCCAACATCCTTGCGCGTTTGTGCATGCGTGTGCATGCGCGTGCGTGTGTGTGCGTGTGCGTGTGCGTGTGCGTGTGTGTGTGTGTGTGTGTGTGTGAGAGAACGCGTGTGCATAAACGTACGCGTGTGTGTGCGTGTGTGTGTGTGTGTGCGCGAGTTTTGTGTGACTGTGCGCGCATGCGCAGGCCGGTGTGTGAGGGTGGATAGCGGGTTCTGTGGTTCTGTCTGTGCTATGATGAGGTAGACTCAACCATCTGCTCCTCATTTTCTCAGTATATTAATGTGGGAACATCATAGCGTAGTAGGTTAATTTATTTGCAGTGTCGCAGGGATCAGCGCATCGTTACCAAAACACTCGCCGCTGTGAAACTTCGGGCTGCGAAAACTTCGGGCCGCGAAAAAGGCCATAACTGCGCTTTCGGAAAACAGGTGTCCCGTTCTTGGGAGAATTCATCAACGGAGACAGAATTAGATAAAGAATCTGCCCACATACTCCACATTAGGTATTTGTCTGAGCGGGAGAGGACACCGCATGCAGCACGAACGCATTTGCATCTGTTTGAAGTGACATTATTAATTCATGCCGACGAGGTAGGTTTGCGCATAAGCGAGACATGGGTGGGCTGTGATCAACAAGAGAAAAACGAAACTGAGAAGGGAGCAGAGGGGCTGTTTGGTGGATATTGTCTTTCTGCTAACATGTGAGGACAGGACACTGTTGTCCCAATAACTGTATTGTGTGTCGGAGGCCCGTATTGACTGAGCCCATGGGAACAGTGGTGAGCTATAGTGAGCGTGGGCCTATCTTATTTAATCAGCATGTGCTGGGCTTAGGGGTGGGACAGTTAGTCGAACTCATCGATTTAATCGGTTATAAAAAGAAGGAAAAATCAACTTGAGCAACATAATAGATTTTCAGAAATAACTAAAATAGCTGCAGATCACCTTTGTTTATACTATTTTCGCGCGACACCGGTTGTACAACAAAGTGTAAAATAGGGCTCAAGTAGAGATCAAGTGGTTTATCAGAACTCATTTGAATTATTGATAAGTTGATATACATTTATTTTTTTTAGAAAAAAAAATGCTTCTCGATTATTCAATTAATTAACACATTGACCGCCAATGACGTAATATTACGTCATCTGGTGTTTTAGTGATTGCGCTAGAGGGCGCTCTTCGAGAGAAGGATACACCCGGAAATTACGCCATCTAAAATATTTTCACCCCGTCCGCTAAAATCTTATCAGATTTATAAAAATACATTTATCTCGGATTTCTTTTCCCAGATTGTGTTTTTGGTGAAAACGAGCTATATTCACTACAGAATGGACGGTTACAACGTTTTTTTTTCCAGTTGAAAGAAGAGAGAACCGTCTTTCCACTGAGACATCGTTTGTTTACATCCGTGTTAAAAAAATAATCTGTGGATTGCCAGAATAAGGTAAAACCGCTGGCAGTGGTGGATGAATGAAGTAAAACCGCTGGCAGTGGTGGATGAATGAATGAATACCTGTTGAATGAATGTGTTAATAAGGAATCGATAGAATATTCGCTAAAACATACAGTAACGTACATAGCCAATCTACAAGCTTACAACGTGAGCTTGAGATTTTCGGCGAAGAGATTTGGTGTAGGGAAAAAAGAGCACTAAGAGAACTAAGTGCAGAGCCAACGGTCAAGTTTTACTAAGTATTGAGGGTTTAAGTGGTTAAACGTCTGAAAATACACATGAACATGAATCCAACATAATAGAAAAGATATTGTGTCAACAAACAAACAAAAAAATCATTGCATAGTCAAGTCTATGAAGCCATCTATGAGATCTATGAAAAAGTTTAATCTGCAACACCGTTTTATACAATATATCGTTTTTTGCTTCATCTCTCTCTTAGCTGGGGTCCATGGCCTGACAAACCCTGCTGTAAACTCCTCTTGACTGTTGATTCTGTTGTCCCAATAACTGTATTGTGTGTCGGGAGGCCCATATTGACGGAGCCCAGGGGAACAGCGGTGGGCTATAGTGAGTGTGGGGCCTATCTTATTTAATCAGCATGTGCTGGGCTAAATGAAGGCCTATTACCGCTGACCACCCATCGACTGGCGCTCAGCGTCTCAAACAGTCCATGTGGCAAAAGGTTAAACACTGATAACGAGGCAGAGCGAGAAAAAAACAGCCCCCAATTAGAGACGTAGATGTCAAATTTAAATGTGAACCGCGGGGGAGAGGGGTTAGTATGCTCGCCGGGCAGGATTACAGCATGTACATGTACATACAGTAATGGTATACCAAATGTTTATAGTATATGTGATACTGTATTTCTTACCCACAATTTAAAACATTTTCAAAAATGTTCACGCATATAATGACATTCCTAAAATACGGGCCACCAGTTTGAAAGTGGTTAACAGGTGTGTTTTGGGTGTGTGCATGCACGCTCAGCATTTGCATTGCATCCCATTGTGTACTGTATGTATGCATTTATAATTATTGTGGGTGTGTGTGAGTGTGTCTCTCGCTCTCTCTGTGTGTGAGTGTGTGTGAGTGTGAGTGTGAGTGTGAGTGTGAGTGTGTGTGTGTGTGTGTGTGTGTGTAGCAGCCTGTGTGCGACGCTGGCAGACTCTCTTCCCCTCGGAGCGGATGACAAATCCACCTGTGGTATATTATCAGCAGCAGCACAAACAGAGGCTGGCAGAGGCCCAGCAGCTGGAGAGGAGGGGGGCGCGGGGGGGGGTCCTTATTTTGTGCGTATACGCACAAGTCTGTGTTTTTGGAATCAGGGGGAAATACAAGCACAAGGAAGGGCATTGCCAAGTAGGCCAGTGCCTCTTTGGGGAAGTGCTAATTACAGGAGGGTACGCTGAAGATAAAACACAGTGCTGCTCCTGCTGGTCAGGAGGGTGTTGTCCTTGGTGTGACCTGGAGGCTCGGTGGGGGGTATGAGCACAAGGGAGAGTGTTCTGGCAACACTCCCCGAGTTCAAAGCTGGCCCACGGTGACCAGCGAACTCTCTCTCTCCGAGGCCCAGGCAGGAACTCCCTAAAGAGCTTTAAAATAATATTTTCAGGGTGCGCCGTCCATGGCCCCTGATGTTCCAAACATAAAAAAGATTACAAATGGTGTTGTTTGCGTACATCTAAACTCAGTGACCTACACAGCACAGAAGGACAGACAGGAGTCATTGTTTTTTTTGTTTTTTCTTCTTTCATGTTTTTAATTACTTTAAATGTGAGTTGACAGAATGACTGTTTGGTTAAAGTGCATGTTGTTGTCAGCTATTTTAAAGGACCCCCCCCCCTTCATATTGGATGAGAGGTTAAAACTATATAGTTGTTTATAAGAAGAATAAGAAGAAACAACAACAACAACAGTGTGGCACAAAAGAAGAAGGTGCTAGAAGGAGGAGAAGAAATTGAAGACATTTTGTGTGCCAGAAAAAGTGAGGCATATAAAGAATATGGAGTTCAGTTAAGCAGTCATTTTTAATATGCAAGCTAATATTCATGACTTCTAGTTGTCTGACACCCACAAACATCTCGAGACTGTTGATAGCTTATTTTTCTGGTGTTTCATCGCAACTCCCTTGACTCCCCTCACCTGCAAATTGCTGTGAGGCAGAAAGCCGAGAGTACGTGGTCGGGGTGCGTAGATGAGAACAGGTAAACAAACACAAGAACTTATACAGTATCAATCCACAAAATGATAATTGGAAGGAAACATTGCAAAACTTGTAGAAAAGGCTGGGGGAAAACAACCTGTAAATCAGAGATTGATCGTCTAGTCTAGTCTTTAGAGGAGTCTTGACACCGCAGCATTATTTCATTAACAATTATATATTATCTTAATCTGAAAAAGGGACCCTTAATAAGTGCATTTACAATTTAACATTTTCAATTTAGGGTTTGTTGGGCACCGATCTACTCGAGAACGAGAAAGTCGGGTTGATTTAGACAGCAAATTTTTATTTAGTTTTAGTAATTTGAATAAAATTCCATTTAGCTTTATCATAAATATTTTTGTCATATTTTAGTCATCTGAAATGTTTTAGTTTTAGTCTAGTTTTAGTCGACTAAATCTACAGTTGATTTTGTCGACAAAAATATATTTTGGCGGTGCCTTGATGCCATCGGAATGGCTGATTTTACACTTGGTTGCATGCAGAAAATAGCCGATCTTCAAGCTTGTAGAGCTGCTATTTTCAGAGCGCAACACAAAATGACTTGTCTTTTAGTTCTACTGGATCTCTACTGGATTCTCCACTAGTCCCTCACTAACATTTTTGTCTAGTTTTTATTTGCTGACAAAATTATCAATCTATTTAGTCTAGTTTTAGTCATCGTAGCTTAGTTTTTATTTAGTTTTCGTCAGTGAAAAAAGGCAGTCGACGAACATTTTTCAAGTTTTTGTGACGAAATCAACACTGTCGTGAACGATGCCTGTCTGTGTTCCTTTTGTGCCCATATCCGCAGCGTGCCTC
>NC_137622.1:8668502-8751002 GCF_963280865.1 Gymnoscopelus braueri | reverse complement strand
CAGAAAAGGGTGCAGCCACAGACCAAATGATGTGCGAGCAGAAAGAAGGCCTGTGGAGCGAGCAGAGCCTCCCCGCGCCCTAGAGACGGTTTTGTCTGCAGCATATATAAGACATATCTGCAGGCAGTTGCAACACGCGCTGCTGCCTCTCTCTCTCTGTCTGGAGCCGGGCTGCAGGCATCATGAGCTCGTCAACAGCGGCTATACAGCAGCATCAAAAACCCTGCCGATTCCCAGCGGAGCACTACTTGTGTTCCACTAAGGTAGAACATATTGCAGTGCCGCGCTGTATAAGGGAACGTATAGGGGGGGGGGGGGGGGGATACACTGCTTCCTCTTACCTGAGAGAGAACAAGTGGGATGGGGTGGGCTCCGGTAGGCATGGTGGTGGGCCCGGGTATAGGCATCCTACTGTAGGCTCCAGAAGGAATGGTGGCTCTGTTAGGCGTCATACCGTAGGCTCCAGCGGGTATGGCGGGCTCTAGTAGCCTTGGCGGGGCTTCAGTAGGCTTGGTACTAGGTGGTGGTCCGTGGTGGTCTGGGGGGTCTGCCGCTATAGCGCCAGAGCACTGGTCCCTGAAAACGGAGGAGGAGAAAGCGTCAACAGCGTTACTCAGCAGACCAGAATAATGTGATTGGTGCGTAATGAGAGGGGGGTGTCGCACATCACACTTAGGGTCTGTGATTACAGACATCTCACTGGTTTCCACTGTAGCAGAACTAATTAATATTCGCTAATGTATGCACACTTCTATTTTTCTTTTTTTTTCCCTGTTAAAGGGATGACTCGCCTCAGGCTAATTAATAATCAAACAAATCAATGAGCAGTGAAACAACCACATGATGCTCGGGAAGTATTTACTTGTTGTTCAAAGAACCCACCATACTTTATTTTTTTTTAAAGGCTAGCATCAATACCTCCCAGAGCTGTGGTGGTGCACATGTTTTTTTTTTATCTGCTAGGCATCTGCATTGGCTGTATTTAGCATTCGAAAATAAATCTGTGAGAAATACACAAATGTATTTTTGTTTCCCCCCCAAAGGAAACGTAATAACATTAAAGTGAGAACAAAAAGGTACAGAATAGATCTAGTAGCTCAGGAATAAGATTTTTCTTCTTTTCTTTTTAGCCAAAGTTTAAACGGGGCCATGGAGATGCTTTTTAGTTTTTCAGTTCTCACTGTCTCCTTTGAAAAAGGCTAACAGGTACCAGGTCAATATCCATGCCACGCGGTGATTCATTGATCCCCTTACCCGGGGTTTTAAAAAGAGATGAAGTTCAACAAGCGATGGAAGCGCACTTAAGTTCAAATTCCTCATTGTGTTGGCACCCCTGAATGATTTAAAGCGCATTTCATTTACATTCTGTTCACGTTTGAGGCCTTTATAAACAGCCACTCCCATCTGGAGCCAGAATGAATCCAACAGCATGAGCATTTTTGCTGCAATCCATACGTTGTGTGTCCTCACCGGGGTTCGAACCCACGTCTCCTGCATCAGAGAGCAGAAACTATTTATTGTCATTGTACAAGTACAACGAAATTGAGGTATAGCAGCTCTCAAACTGAGTGCATCTGAGCGGGGGGGGGGGGGGGGGGTCCCCTGATGACAGTAAAGTGACAATTAAAATTTGTAATGCCTAAAAAAAAGGAAGGAAGAGAATAAAGATAAATGAAAAAAGACCATTAATGCATCAAAAGTAATCAACAAACACTATAAAAACTGGTCAAACATTGGCAAAAATATCAAATAATATAAGAAAAGGCCCAAAAAAATGAAAATAGCCGATCTACAAGCTCACAATGCTTGTAGATCGTTTATTTTCACAATCTGTGGAACCGAGTCAAACTAAATGTAATGCCACAACCCCTACAATTCCAAGTACTTGTCAGGGTGGGGGGGTCCCCAGTTCAAATATGAAGGGTGGGGGGGTCCCCAGTTCAAATATGATTATTTTGGGGGGGTCACGGCCTGAAAAGGTTGAGAACCACCGCCCTACATGACACCAGGATCTCTGTCTCAATGGAAGAGTATAGGGACCACCTCCAACCACTGCAGATGTACTAGTTATATTGTATTAACATACTGTACCATACAGATTGGTTTAAAATTATGTTTTATTCATTCAAATAAGTTCTGGATGGCAGCTTTAAGATAAAAAAAAAGCTACGGTACCAAGATAATAATTACAATATATCCCATGTGCTCTCGGAGCTCTTCAGCAGAGAAAAAAACGGAAAAAGAAAAATAGGCGAAGAAACTGCATGGGAATTCAGGTGGTGTATTGTTCTCGCACTTTTTAGGAAACATGCCCAGCAATTAGTCCACCCAGACGCCTTCCCCAGTGAGCGCCGTGTTAATAGTCCTGGGTAGTTTCCAGCGTTCCATTACTAAATAATTGGACAGCATCGTGGGACATCGCTGATCCCCCGGTCGCTCTAGCCGGGGGGAGGAGAGAGAGAGAGAGAGAGACCTAATATTGATCCCACATCCACAGCCTCTGATCAATCAGCCCAAATCAGTCCTTAGGGAGCAGGCGTGGACAACAACAGGTGACAGAGAACCTGTCTATGACTAAATCAGCCTGGAAATTGTGTGCGTGCACGGTGTCACGAAACGGCATCCTGGATGAGATTCAAGATTCTATTATCGTTATACATTCCCATTATGCACAAGAGGGAAATGGTTGGATTTTGGCTCCTTGACATTGCAGCAACAAAACATCAAAAGAAATACACAATTATGCGGTAAATATAAAGTGTCGGGTGCCGGTGAGAGTGGAGTGTGTTTAACCCCTTCAATCCGGGAACGCATCTGTGTCATTTTAGATTTCTTTTGGCTATTCAAAAAATAGCAGATATACAAGCTATACAAGCTTGTAGATCTGCTATCTTTGAAAATCTGTGTGCAAATCTTTGAATATGTATATTTTCAAAGCGAACATTTTTAACTTGAATCTTTGCTTCAGGGGGGCTCCCTGGAATAAAATATTTTGAGATGGGGGTCCGCGGCCAAATTTTAGGGGTCCTTGACATGAAAAGGTTTGAGAACCACTGATGTAGCAACATGTTTTTTTTGTAGACATCTTGTAGAATCGGCCCCAAGTCTTAATGGGTTAAATAATATGAATAATAGTGTGTGGGTCTGGCATGCACCGCAGACTGAGCTAACAATATATATACAACAAGAAGATAATCATACTAGACATAACAAATAGCAGGTTTAAGAAAATATGGGCAAAAACCGTTTAACAGCATTGGGGTTTAAGGCGTTTGTTTATGTTTGCGTAAGCACATTTACATCTGTGCACGCACGTGTGTGTGTGTGTGTGTGTGTGTGTGTGTGTGTGTGTGTGTGTGTGTGTGTGTGTGTGTGTGTGCGTGTGCGTGTGCGTGTGCGTGCGTGCGTGCGTGCGTGCGTGCGTGCGTGCGTGCGTGCGTGCGTGCGCGTGTGTGCGTGTGTGTGTGTGTGTGTGTGCGCGTGCGTGCTTGTGTATGCGTGCTTGTGTAGCAAAGTTGCTCAGCTTGAAGCCTAAAAGCCTAATATCTCCGCTGGCCAAGGGGGGATTACTGTTTGGCATAATCGCTATATGTTTGGCTTTAACGCTGCCCCCCCCCCCTCCCCCACGCAGGAATTCCGGGTTTTATAATCTTGGGTGTGACGCCTGGTGGAAAAAGATGTCCCTGACCGTTGCCTGTTCGGCACCTTGAAGCAGCAGCACCGCTTTTTCCAGACTGTTTAGCAACTGAAACAGTACATGGTTGGGATGGCTGGGGTCTTTGATAATGATCCTGCAGGCTTTGCTGACACCGTCCACGGTCTGCACCACCCACTGCAGCGCTTTGTGGTGGAGGCCACTGCAGTCAGGATGCTCTTGGTGGTGCCTCTGTAGGATCTCGACCCCCATGCCGAACCTCTTCAGACGCCTGAGTTGAAAGAGGCATTCTTTTCTGTTAGTTTATTGTGTTGTATTTTTCAAATTGTGACATGGATCTCCCTGGGTCTGAAATAAAGATTGAATTTAATTGAATTTAATTGATATACACTACAGCATATCCTGGATGGAGATGAAAGAGGGATTCAGGGGTCATCAATATGTCCATACACGGACAAATGTCCAAATGTCCAATGTCAAAGACTTGGTCTTGTCCGTGGCAAATTTTAGATTTTCTTTTTTACACACCATTGTAATGTTATTTTGATCATAATATCCAATTACTGAATGTCAAGTCTGTCAAGGTTTTCTTCAGAATATGTATGACACTGACTTACTAAAGACACTATGGCACGTCCAACTAGTACTGGTGGTTCTCAAATGTTTTATTTGCAAGGACCCCCTTAACTCTGAGAGTGTACAAATGGAACCAAATGGACCCGTAAGGGTCCTTTTGGTTCCATTTGTACACTCTCAGAGTTACAGACCTGTTATGGTCATTATCGTCCGCTCATTTTGTATGTCTGTGGCAACAATTTAATTTTGACAAAAATGTCCACCATAAGTCAGCATGGCGATGACCCCTGGAGGCATTGCTGTGCCTTTTTCACCACATGGCCGGTGTGATTGTTCCAGGTGATGTGAACGCAGAGGAACTTGAAGAAGTGTGTGTGACCACACAGTCGTGGGTGTACAAGGAGTAGAGAGGAGGGGCCTCTTGTTGTTGAGGATTAGCGGGACAGAGGTATTGGAGCATCTCGAAGCATTTTGCTCACTATGGGAGTGAGGGCAAAAGGACGTCAGTCACTTACGCATGTTGCCTCGATTCCTTTCGGCGCCGAACAATGGTGGGTGACTTGAAGCAGCGGGGGACTACACATAGGTAAAAGCACAGGTTAAATATGTCCATGGACACACCAGCTGTGCCGTGCACGTTCTGATCGCCCAGTCTCGAATGCCATCTGGCTGGTGTTTACTGATACAATTCAATGACTTTGCCGCACACGTTGGACTCAGCGATAACCAGAGCATGGATCGTGTCAGCGGTGGCGAGGGCTCCTCCCTCTCGCAGATTTTTATTCCGCCCGTCCGGGAAGGAGACAGCGACTTCAGCTGCACAGCATTGTCTTGCATTAAAGTTCGATATTGTGCGTAGTACCCGCCACAGACAACGCGAGTCATTAACGGCGTCTCGATCTTCTCGCCGTATTCACTGGTTGCTGCGATCGCTCTGCAGAGATCGTAATGGGCTTTTTGTTTTCCCTGCTTGGAGCATGCATTGAGGGCAGCTCGAATAGTACTGATGATCATGCTTTCTGGTTTGGATACAGCCAGACTATGGGAAAGGGGGTAGGTTACATGGAATCTCGGGGCCAGCATGCAGAGGACGCCTCGCTCCATGTCTGCCCTCGCGCGGCGCAGAGCTTCCCCCTCAGCTCTCCAGGTGACCGTTGGTGGCAGAGGGGCCACGCTGTGACTTCCTGTAATTGAGTTGAATAAATGATTGCACTTCCAGTGGCGGCGGCCCAGCCTCCGCAGCTTTCTGCCTGGATAGAGCCGCGGACGATTTAATAAATTTTTAATTAGGAGGGAAAATTGCAGGCCTATTCCAGCGGGACCTTTAAGACATCTGTGCATTAGAGATAACATTCTTAAATACTCTGAGCCTCCCACCAGTGGATCTTTGAAGGTAGTGTCTCTCTCACATGGTCCAGGGGCTACAGGAGTTATCGAGGAGCAGAAATGTCTCGTGACGGGCATGTCTGCATGGCAGCACTGGGTTTGATGGGGGCGTGTGCATACTAGTTAGTGTGAATGTCAGCGGAGCAGAGCGTCAGACTCCAGAAGGTTTGCTGTCACTCAACAGTCATATAGATTCATGAACTGTCAAGCCCCGGCTTTAATTAAGTGATCGATTGATCTTTCTTGCTCCTCTCCTCCCTCCTGTCACATACACACACGCGTATGCACAGAACGAACACACACATCCAATCAGTAATCTATGAGGACACATGGACACACACACACACACATAGACCGCATATTTAATAAGAGCAAGTGCAGACATGGACAAGCCCCAGGTACAGTACACGCGCACGCACACGCACACGCGCACACACACACACACACACACACGCGCACACACACACACACACACACACACAGTAATCCAAGTGCACGTTTGGGCAGTGGTGGAAGAAGTACTCAGATATTTTACTTAAGTAGCAATAACACAATATAAAAATACTCTGTTACAAGTAAAAAGGACTGTGTTCAAAATGTTACTTGAGTAAAAGTACAAAAGTATTGGCATCAAAATATTCTTAAAGTACCAAAAGTAAAAGTACTGATATTTTGGAAAATAGCCTATGTATAAAATAGGGCTAAAGTGATTAATGTATGTTTTATAATGTAATCATTTATATCTGCAAAGTAACTAGTAACTTTAACTTTAAGTTTTCAAATAATTGTAGTGGAGTAAAAGTACAATATTTGCGTAGAAGTAAAAGTATTGTAAATAGCAAATATTCTAGTAAAGTAAAAAGTAACAAAATGTTTTACTTGAGTACAGTACTTGAGTACATGTACTTAGTTACTTTACGCCACTGCGTTTGGGCACACGTACAGTACACACAGGCACGCACACTAACACGCTCATCCTCCTCAACCTGATGAATATGTACTGCCGTCCTATTTCGCTCCTCGCCATGCAATCCCTCACACACTTAGCCTGTGCACGCCGTGGCCCAAGCGTGATGTATGTGAGCGGTCCCCCCAGTCTGTAAGCACGTGGCGGGGGGGGGGGATGCTCTACTACACCCTGTTGGAGGATGCTTTACAGCCCTGGCAAGCAGCATGTTGTCACAATGTGCTCAATATCACCACGCATCAAAATTTACAACACGCTTCCAGCACTTTCCATTCATTCTCCTTTATTGCCATGGCGACAGACATTGATCCTGGCAAATAATGCCTTTTATTATTGAATATTACCCCACGCGCCTCCATAACGGAATTTATTTCCTGTCCAGTGTGTCAGCACCGCGGGCATATGAAGGGATATCATAGCGGATATATAAAAAAAAGAGAGAGAGGAGAGCGTTGCATGGCCTGAGGCGGGATCTTGATGCTATCAAACGACAAGCGTTCTGTCTGCGAGGCAAAGATGCTATCGAGGTCTGTTGTGTCTGAGCAGCATGCTTGACCTTCTGTCGGTGACAGGTCTGCTCAGGGAAAACGGCCCGGAGATTCACGCGGCCTTGTACATCAACGGGCGCTGAACTCGAAGAGGTCACTGACTGGCCCCCACTGGGCTTTTTTAGAGACGTGACGACGTGATGTAAAGTAACGTGACAACATAGGAATGATGCAACAACAAAAAAATAACTAAAACAAATCGCAAATACGTCTGCAATTAGAGGATATATACGGGAGGGCACGATGCACCATTTTTTTTTCCTGGCTGAGTCTCGTCGATCCTCTTGCCGAGCGGCACTGATACATTTTGTTGCATTAATCCATTAAGACCGGGAACGCATCTGTGTCATTTTTTTGATTTCTTTGGCTATTCAAAAAATAGCAGATATACAAGCTCATAGCGCGGCACCGAGTGCCGCGCTATGAGCTTGTAGCTATTATTTGAACAATTATTGGAAAATTGGTGCAAATCTTTGAACATATACATAACATTTTTAACTCAAATCTTTGCTTCTGGGGGTCCCTGGAACAAAATATTTTATAAATGTTTTAAACATTTATAAAATTCAAAGATTTGCACACATTTTCAAGATTTTTCAAAAATAGCAGATCTACCAGCACAGCTCTAACTCACAGCTCATAGCGCGGCAATAATTATCTGCTATTTTTGAATATAGCCAAAGTTGTTTGAAATGACACAGAGATGCGTTCCCGGATTTGAATGGGTTAATAGATGTGTTTTTGGAGGAAGTGTTTTCCTGGAAGAGCCAGTGGCAGCGCGAGGAAGTGCCCAATTAGGCTGCTGTCCAGGAGACTGTAGTGTGAGTGTGAGTGTGAGTGTGCGTGTGTGTGTGAGTGTCGCGCGCGCGTGTGTGTGTTGCGCACATGTGACACACACCGTGTGCGCGTGTGAGTGTAAGCGTGCGTGAGAGCAACACCCCGTCCCTGGCATTTAATCTAAGCCTGTCACATCCACTTTGCCCGCCCCTCAGCCCCCGAGAAGAGCTGGAAGAAACGCGTGGCGGGAGGGCCGAGCACACCTGAATGCATCAGTGTAATTTTCCTGTGTGTGTGAATCGGTCTGACATGCAAGAGCTCGCATGACATGCAGCCAGAGCCACCGCACGCTTCTTCTTCTTCTTCTGAGCCCCCCGTTCCACACACTTTCGCCTTGCAAACGTGATAGATGTAGTGTCACGGTATATACGGCGTGCAGGGGGGGAGGGGTGATGAATGAATGTGTTTCTGTGCGGCCGTGCATATGCGTGGTGTGCGCGTCGCGCACGCGTTTGGAGACATGAGAGACTGGGTAAATCAGTTATAATTGGACAAACAACAACAGTGTCTCGGAAGCAATAATCATTATTTCACACGTAAGACGCAGTCGGAGACGGAGTGCAGTGACAGGCCGCGCAGACTGGCTGTCGATTTAAACCGTACGGTTCCATTTCTGTCACTTTCACAGTTAACCACTTAAGCCCTATATACTTTACCCTCACGACGAGTAGCGGAAATAGCCGTTTATCTATAGGTGCTTGCTGTCCATGCGGCATGTCACCCTGGGGATGTCACACATCGCCTCGGTCACGCTTGTTACCTGGCCACTGACCACATTAACACCTGCAGGTGTATCGTGCGGCGAGTGCCGTTAAGCTCATCGGCCATTTTGCTCCGAGGTGGACGCGCTCTCTGCGGTCTTTAATAGGTGATAATCACAGTAGGACATAGCAGGGCAGGCGACAGGGTTTTAATGGACCCAGATGGATGCGTCTCTCTCACTCACTCTCCCTCTCTCTCTCTCGTACGTCCATCGCCGAAGCCTCCCTGTTGCTACACTGCCACTGGAGTGACCTTCTCCGCCAAGACGGGGGGAAATGTCATCTCAATTAGGCCAATCACATGCTCCGTCTCTGTCACTGTGCTGGCCAAAGGCACACGCTGAGGGGTTTTGACAGCTGGATGCTGAAGAGATGAAATTGCTCCATTAGAGACAGTTTTGCATTCGGAATCTAAATGAACTGGAGGTTGACGCTCAAGTCCCTGGTTAATAGAAGGCTCTGGAGTCCAGTGTACAGTGTGTTCACGTTTCAGCCCTTTGATATACTCCCACGGGCTCCACTCCACACTCTACTCTCAAGGATATGCAGGAAAGGGGGGAAATTAATAGAATGCAATGACATTCTCACGCCTTAGTGAGAAAGGGGAAAAGTACCTGCACTGTATTGTTACCAAAAAAAAATACACAACAGTAATTGCCATCCTTCAACGACCCTATGATGGGGATGTTTAATTTATATTCATGAGTAATGCTGATTGAACTTTTCTAAACTAAAATAGCTTGTACTCCATGGTCTCTCCACGACAGCTACTTCAGTTCCTACTTTCTGACACCAATATCTGCAACATGATATCCCTGACGAGACTTTCATTTGAGTCGTTCGGCGGCTCATCTTTGTATGACTAATTTTAGCTTTAATCATAGGGGTGATCATGTCAGCCACGCTGATCAAAGGTGTAATATGCCCGTTAAAACTGCCTCGTTAATCAACTGATGATCAATCTAATATCCACTACTGTCCCCTGGTGTGGATATGGTGCCCAGGCATTTAAAACACATCATGTCCATCCAAACCATTTCCCATTTCCTGGGAAATATAATAACAGGATAATGGATACGTATCACATATTGGAATAGGCCTATATTAATGCATTAAGACCGGGAACGCATCTGTGCCCTTTTAAGATTTCTTTGGCTATTCAAAAATAGCAGATACAGTATACAAGCTTGTAGATCTACTATCTTTTTAAATGTTGTGCAAATCTTTGAATATATATATATATATATGTTCCAAATACATATCATTTTAGGGGTCCTTGACGTGGAAAAGTTGGAGCACCACTGATATAGCAACATACTGTTAGGATTTAGAAAACATTTTTAGATATGTATTTGGCCACGGACCCCCATCTCAAAATGTTTTTTTCCAGGGACCGCCAGAAGCAAAGCTTTGAGTTACAAATGTTCACTTTGAAAAATATATAAATTTCCACACATTTTCAAGATTTTTCAAAAATTGCCACAGAGTGTTCACAGAGTGTCACAATGCGATGCGTTTTGAGCTTGCAGATCAGCCATTTTTGGCAGCGTTTTGGCCTATACTTGGAGACCAAGTACAGAGCTCTGGGGGATCCCGGTCAACGACGTGAATTAAAATAGGGTTTAAGTGATTAATACAAGACATGCTTTTAAGTTTATGCAACAGCAGAGCTGGTGGCACACTCTAGGGCCATTTTGTTATATGTATTTTTTTGCATAGGCCCATCTCTAATGTTGTATAGGCCAGGGGTCTTCAACAGGGGGTCCGGGACCCCTAGGGGGTCCCTAGAGTTACTACAGGGGGGTCCGGCAAATCTTTGTGTGATGGGGAACTTCAGCCGAAAATAGCCGATCTATGTGAGCTTGTAGATCGGCTATTTTCGGAGAGTCGGAGAGTTGGTGTATAGAGGGAAAAGAGCAGACCAAGTACAGAGCCACCGGTCAAGTTGACTAAATATTGAGGGTTTAAAATGTTAAATGTCTGAATCCAACTATCTATGAAATCTATGAAAAAGTTGAATCTGCAACACAGTTTTGTGCAATATTTAGTGGCGGTCCCTGATTCATCGCTCTCTCAGAACTTTGAAGACCCCTGCGGTATGGGCTATTATTTTGTTATGATGCAAGAGCACTCTAGTAGGCCTGCCCTGTTCTTAAAATGTTGATTTGCATTTTGCACATGAAGCGCGACATGCAGGCCGCTGGGATTGTTCTTTATTTAACACAATGTATTAGCTTAGATGCACAGTTGCACAGTGCTGCTTTGAAATGCCGAAAGGCTCAGTGTGTACCGCACAACAGCAGTCTGTCTGAGCGCTAACAGAATATGGAATCCATCTCAGCTTAATGTTTTTGAATACCAAATCACTTGCCCTAGCACATTTGTCTTTAAACAATGATGTTCTTTTTGTTTTGATAATTATTAATACCATCAAATGATACACTAAAGTGTTCATGTTGTTGGGCTTATGCATCTTTCTGCTTTGTTACATTTAGTGTTGCTGGAAATATGAGCAATGTGTTTTGGTGGTAGCTGAAAACAGCTCCATTTCCCGGGATAGCCGGGATAGAAGATGTCTCACGTTTCAGGGGAAATATTAAACCCTAGTACGCACACACACACACACACACACACACACACACACACACACACACACACACACACACACACACACACACACACACACACACACACACACACACACACACACACACACACACACACACACACACACACACACACACTTCATGCTTTCGTATATGGCTGTCCATTGATTTTGATGATGACATTGCTTGGGTTATTGTGGGGTGCTGTGTTTGTGCCATGTGACTGTGCAGGTCAATGGAATACCAAAACGGTCGCCCCAAAACACAGTCGCCCCGGGGCAAATCCGGCGGTATTTACTGTACCTGGTATTCCCAAACTATGCCTCAACCTAACCTTATTCCTAAACGTAACCTCAGTAAAATTATGCCTAAACCTAACCTTATTCCTAAACCTAACCTTATTCCTAAACCTAACCTCAGTAAACTATGCCTAAACCTAACCTTATTCCTAAACGTAACCTCAGTAAACTATGCCTAAACCTAACCTTATTCCTAAACCTAACCTCAGTAAACTATGCCTAAACCTAACCTTATTCCTAAACGTAACCTCAGTAAACTATGCCTAAACCTAACCTTATTCCTAACCTAACCTCAGTAAACTATGCCTAAACCTAACCTTATTCCTAAACCTAACCTTATTCCTAAACCTAACCTCAGTAAACTATGCCTAAACCTAACCTTATTCCTAAACCTAACCTCAGTAAACTATGTCTAAACCTAACCTTATTCCTAAACGTAACCTCAGTAAACTATGTCTAAACCTAACCTTATTCCTAAACGTAACCTCAGTAAAATATGTCTAAAACTAACCTTATTCCTAAACGTAACCTCAGTAAACTATGTCTAAACCTAACCTTATTCCTAAACGTAACCTCAGTAAAATATGCCTAAACCTAACCTTATTCCTAAACCTAACCTCAGTAAGCTATGCCTAAACCTAACCTTATACCTAAACGTAACCTCAGTAAACTATGCCTAAACCTAACCTTATACCTAAACGTAACCTCAGTAAACTATGCCTAAACCTTACCTTATTCCTAAACCTAACCTCAGTAAACTATGCCTAAACCTAACCTTATTCCTAAACCTATACTCAGTAAACTATGCCTAAACCTAACCTTATACCTAAATGTAACCTCAGTAAACTATGCCTAAACCTTACCTTATTCCTAAACCTAACCTCAGTAAACTATGCCTAAACCTAACCTTATTTCTAACCTTATCCTCAGTAAAACAAATACAAGAATACAAGATGGGGGTGAGCGTTTTGGGGCGAGTCTCCCGGTTACTGGGCAATGTGCATTTAAAGGGGTGCAGGTGGTGTGCCACATAAAGGGCAGACATGAGAGGTGATGGGCTCCTGCAGTATGTGATGGGCTCCTGCGGCACAACACTGATTTCTCCTCTATCTGGGACTCGCTCCTGGAGGTGTGTGAAACCCTTGTGACTGATGATGGAACACCAGAATGATGCCAATCAACAGCCAGGATTTCCAGTGCTGGTGGTTGGATGTCACAGTGCTTCGAGAGGATTTTTTATGTGGTCCTAGTAGCATTTCCACTGTTCTCTGGCAGGCTGGCTGTACGTTACAGCTCTTTGTCCTATATGGCAGTGGTTTTCAACCCTTTTCATATCAAGGTCCATTATTTATTCTGCATTCGAGCCACGGACCACCGTTTGATGAGATTCAGACCCAAAACGTAGAATATTTTGTTGTTGTTGGTTGAGATTTTGTCCACAATTCCATGCTGTATTGATTGGTTCTATAGGAGAGATAACAGGCAAATGTTGATCAAAATAACAATTATTTAATTAAGTAATGCAGATGTTTAACAATAATTTCACTCTAGAGATCGTAAAATGAAACCAAATGGACCCGTAAGGGTCCATTTGGTTTCATTTTACACTCTCAAGAGTTAAAGATCTATAAGGGGTGCATTTGGTTACCAACTCTCCATCATTTAGCTGGGGACCACCTGGAACCCCCTCAAGGGCCACTGGTGGTCCCCGGACCACGGGTTGAGAACCACTGGTGTAAGGAACACTTGAATGCTGGGAGTCTGGGTGAGTCTAGGAACCTGTCCTCCCAGGACATACCCAGGATCTGTTGCAAGATGAGTTGATTATATCATCATGTACATAATATAGTGTTTTTGATTTGCTGATGATATTGTACTGTATGTTGGTGTTATTTTTGTTGATGAATTGAATTTAACACACACACACATATACATATATATATATATATATATATATATATATATATATATATATATATATATATATATATGTTTTTTGTGTTATCCTTTTAACCCAAATGCAGGACAGTGTTACAAAGGAATGCCAACCAACATGTCAGTTTGTGACTGGCCTTCACCGATATTTTTGGTTTTACTCACGTACCCATATCACTAAAGATATTCACTGCCCCAATACCTACTGGCAGATGGTGGTAGCCATGGCCCGACCACACACTGGTGGGCCTGAACCAAGGTTATAATAGTTTTGGATTTTTCATTTTAGTTTAAGCTCGTTTAGATTTTTTCCTTCTAATTCAGTTAGTTTTAATTCGTTTTTAGAAAAAAACTATTGTTGGTATGTCAGTGGTTCTCAAACCTTTTTCATGACAAGGAACCTCAAAATGATATGTAATTGGCCGCGGACCCCCCCCCCCCCATCTCCAAAATGTTTGTTCCAGGGACCCCCAGAAGCAAAGCTTTGAGTAAAAAAAATCCCTTTAAAAAAAGACATATATTCAAATATTTGCACACATTTTCAAGATGTTTCAAAAATAGCAGATCTACAAGCTCGGTGCCGCGCTATGAGCTTGTATATCTGCTATTATTGAATAGCCCAAAGAAATCTTAAAACGACACGGAGGCGTTCCCGGGCTCAATGGGTTAACGAAAATGTTTTTTCAATTTTAGTTTTGGTCATTCCGTTCGTTTTCGTTAACTATAATCCCTTGGCCTGAACTAGGTCTGAACCTACGCGTGTGGCCCACACACCGCTCCGAGATCCCCTGCTGTTTGGCCTGAGGCTGCCAAGCGCAATGTTGCATGGACTGCTGTAGAGGAGGAGGCACAGCAGAGGTCTTGGTGCTATAGCGAGAGGCTATGTATACCGGCATGGAAAGACTTACGGCACTCTGCTTTCTACATGGCTCGCTTGGCTGAGTTAAGCAGCGGCAGTATACCTTGAAGCGATGAGAAGTAAAAGCATGCAACGTGGCATGCGGGAAAAAAAGCAAGCATGCAACTGAGCTATCGATGGTGGCAGCACTAAGACACATCACACCATGCACCCTGCGGGTGTCATAACCACAAACCTACACACTCACACACACACACACAAAGTCATTCAAAAGCACACATCTCTAGTGCAGATCGGAGCTTTACACTCACATGCTCACAAGCCCATTAAACAACCGAAAACCGTGACCTTCGTTTCACACGGAATATGAAATAAGCCGGGCCATTATTTCCTTAATGCAGAGCACTGAGCAGCCCTTTAAGCACTTCAGTTCCTGCCTTAACATTTAACTGTTCTTTATTGCCTGCTGACTAAGGCTCAAGACAGCAAGGTCAATTACAGAGGGGTCCCATCATATAAGGTGCTTCTACCCAGCTCATCATTTTACACAAAGTGTTCAGAAGTAACCATAACAAAACCTGTGTAAACGTCAGACCGGGGGATTACAGACGATTCCCTTTGTTTTTGATACACTGCTGTTTGCAGATTTAGTCTTAGGCTGGGGAATAGGGGAAAAAAAGGAAGTAGCTGTATAAACCATGTAAGCTCTGTGCCGTATTAAAATATTCAACACGAAACGGGTCAGCACGTGAAAGATGTTGCCTTAGACATTATTTAAGGCTTTTGGGAAAAGGAACAGCGCTCTCCCCCCCCCCCCCCCCCTCGGGCTGCTGTGTTTCAGTTTGAGTGTTGTGCGGAACTGGAGGTATGTCTGGAATTTGCATAACAATGTAAGTCGGCGCCCCAGCAGAAGAGGGATCGTAAACAGCAAACACCCATGAAATTATTTGTGTGCGAGCCCCGCCTTAATGACATTGTGTAACATAGCATTATTTCTGCCTTTACCCACCAGCAACCAAAGCCCACCCCATCTCTCTCTCTCTCTCTCTCTCAAATTCTAGAACTCTAAAAACCTTCGATCTGTCTTGTAAACGCATGCATTACCACACACGATTACACACACCCACACATGCACGCTGCTTGCACGTACACACGGATACAAACACGCACAGAGCTCGTAAATTTCAAACAGTGCACTACCTGCAGTAATCACAGTGGCCAAGCGTGAAATGCCCCCCCCCCCCCCCCCCCCCCCAACAACAGACCCATAACCCATTAAGACCGGGAACACATTTATGTAACCACCATCATGTTAATACTTTGGCTATTCAAAAATAGCAGATATACAAGCAAAAAATATATATATTTTTCTTTTAATATATATATTTTTTTCAAGTGAAAATGTTTAACTCAAATCTTTGCTTCTGGGGGGTCCCTGGAACAACATATTTTGATGGGGATCCTTTTTTGGAGGTCCTTGACAAGAAAAAGTTTGAGCACCACTGATATAGCAACAATAGTTTTTCAGAAGACATTTGACAGTTAAATATGTTCGCTTAAAAAATACACTCAAAGATTTGCACAAATGTTCACGTTTTAAAATATATAACAAGCTCATAGCGCGGCACTGAGTGCCGCGCTATGAGCTTGTAGATCTGCTATTTTTGAATAGCCAAAGAAATCTAAAATGACACAGATGCGTTCTCGGTCTGAAAGGGTTAATGAAAGGGCACATACGAAGGGAAAACGCTCCACTGTAATTGTTCCATGCCTAATTTAGTACAACAGCGTACAAGGCTTTGGGCTGTTGTCTCCCATTGATTTATGTTATTGCAGGCCTATTGACTTTCATAACAGCATTCATTGAGCTATTCACCCTTAATGTTTACTACACCGAGTATGGCCTATTACATCACGCACAAACAGATTAAACACAGTGCCCGGCTACAAAAGGAAGCGCCGGCGTTGCTCACGGGACGACAATGTGTCGATGTGGAAAAGTTTGTATGCCATGGTGAAGTGGATATGCGGCCAGGGGCCACGCGACAGCTGCTGCAGTGTGATACATTGGAAATGGAAGTATGTCGGAGCAATCTGTCATCTATTGTGCTCCGACAGCTACAGTCGTGGTCTTCCCAAAGGGCATTAGCCGCAAGGATTTGAAACGCAGACGTGAGTTGATGTATTTGTGCTCATAAGAGGTATTTTGCAGATGCTCTCAAACAGAGAAAACTAATTAATGGGACATTCATTCCTGTCTGCAGCCCGCCCACGACTGAAAACCATAAGTTTGGGCTTCTCTCGACTCAAAAAGAAATTATTCTTAAGCTGCGGTTAGCGCGAGTGTCAGTTATGAAAAGGACGAGTTTAATGGGCTTTGCTTGCCCGTATCTGACTTTGTGCTGTCCACGGTTCCCTCCAAACTTCTCCCGAAAGAATGGATTTTTAAGTGCAAACGCACCTCACAAAGCACAGGTTAAAATTCTTGAATTTCGATACATTTCGTCAAACGAGCTCTTAAAAACGTCAAAACACACCAAAATGTCTCCTTTTCTTGGGACGAGCTTGGCTGTGTATCATATCCTGCGTGCTCATGGGCAGACAAGTTGTGAATTGAACGGCTCTAATGACACGGTGAATGATAGGAGGTGAGCATGTGCAATGATGCGGTAGAACATCGATAAAAGATGCAGCTTTGAAATAAAAATGCCGAGCTATCGATTTACTCTTTCATCCGTCCCTCAGTGTCAACTGGACGCTACCTGGTATGAGGACGTAAAAAATAAAAAATAAAGAATAGATGAGAATCAACTCGCATTAAAGCCTGCCCGGTGCTACAGCACTGCACTATCGAACGCAGCAACTTAGCCGCTAAATAAAAGCCGCTCATGTTCGACGTAGTATTGACCATACAGCACAGCCTGCCACACTGGACCTGCTTCCACACTGCTGCTGTGTTCCTTCTGTGTCCAAACGGCTGCTGTGTTCTTTGTGGGGTTCTATTTGAGGGTTTTTATTGTCTACGCCAGGCCGAAAGGCATGGTGAGAGAGTATGTTTTGCACCCTGTCCGTCCGTGTGTCCGTCCGTGTGTCCGTCCGTGTGTCCGTCCCTCTGTCTGTGACCAGCTGATCTCCGGCACCGTTGGCCCGGTCACTGCGAAACTGTGCACACACACTCCCTGGATGCCAATTCAGAACCTCTGGCCCAAATTTCTCAGATTGGCCTGTTATAGCGCCACCAGGAGGCCGATTTGTGCAAACCACATTTGTTGATACTACAGATTTTGTCCAAACATCACACAAATCGGTACACAGTATCTCTATAGTCATGTGATCAACACAGATCTGTCCAATTTCCCATATTCCATCCTGATTGCCTAAGATTGGCTTCCAAAGTTTGCAAGATTGGCTTGTTTTGAGCAAAATGCCTCAAATCATGAAAGCAGCATGCAATTTCAGTGACATTTTGCACGCATATTCCCACTAGGCTGAGGAAGAAATGCCACCCTTTTCACATTGGCCTGTTATAGCGCCACCAGCAGGTCTAATTTAGCAAAACACGCTTTTGGAACAAATGCCTCAAATCATGAATGCAGTGTCCGATTGCCGTGAAAGGCCTAAGAAGAAATGGCACCTTTTCACATTGGCCTATTATAGCGCCACCCGGAGGCCACAATAACCTACCTGACTCCTCGGACCTGTGCGCCGAGGAGCACTTTTTCTAGTTTTATACTTATATCCCATTTCCAAACTGAATCAAGAATCAAGAACGGCTTATCTATCACTCACTCATATCGTACAAGCAGTGACATGGTCCGAAAGACAGCAAATACAATATACAACAAGATAATAAGAATTGTACTGGACTGTAATGAAATGAAATCTAACTATGAATGTCCAGACCGAGCTTGTGCGAGGCGTCGTGAGCTTGTAGATCGGCTATTTTTGGCGAAATGTTCCCATCAGAATAGGGATCCTAGGGTTCAAGTGGTTAATGTAAAAAAGAAACAAACTATCACAAAAAGATTTGGCGGACCCCCTAGGGTTCCTGGAATCCCCTGTTGAAGAGCCCTGGCCTATGGAATGAGTGGTAGAAATGTGGCCTTGTATGTGGGAGACCAGAGATTGAATCCTATAGGACGTAAAAGTTACAGATGGCACCTTTAATTTATCCATTTGTAACTCGGGTTCATTTGGTTACATTTGTACACTCTCAGTGTTAAATTGAGGATTGTACCGCACAGTGTCTTACTGTTAGGTGTCACGCACCACTGGTACAGGACATCTGTAGAATTAAGAATTACGATTTAATTCAGTCCCAGTAATTTGTCGGAGCCTCTGCGGTTTAAATCATCGTCAAGCATGTGGCTTACACTAATGTGCTCTTAAAAAAAAAAGAGGAAAAAAAGAGGACACTCCCCCCCACCCCCTGGAGGACCCCGACCCCCCCCCCCACACAAACACACACACACACCCCGACACACGCACGCACAACCTTCTGCTCGGTGAAGCGGGGCAGAAGCAACAAGCAATTTGAGGTGCGCACTCTAAATCAAGCACTTCTGCAAAAGTAATTACTATTCACGCGGCAATTCCCCAAACCTTATTTCCTCTGCCTTGGATGCACTCATTTGAATAGGGACACGCACGGAGGAAAAAAAAGCAAACACGTCCCCTCCCTAATATACGAGTTGTTTGTTTCCTTGGGCGCCATTATGGAGCCTTATACACACGACGACTGTAGATATAAAAAACGTCGTTGGACATAAAGCTGCCGCGTACGCTACGGCCGCGCACGAGGCCTATGCTAATGAAGCCTCCATACAGCCTCATTACGAGGCATGGACAGGAGGACATTTCTCTTCGCTATTTGCCTCCTGTAGGTGTATTATTTGTTGTGAAGAAGTGGGTGGGGATCTACTGTGCGTGTGTGTGTGTGTGTGTGTGCACGCGCGCATGTGTATGTGTGCGCGCGCTTATGTGTGTGTGTGTGTGTGTGTCTCTCTCTGTGTGTTATTCTGGGAGGATTGTGAAAGAAACTCTACAGTAAATGGCCAGACCAATAATTAGCCCAGGTTATTCATTTATTCTGTTAAGGGCCTCACACACGCCTCCTTCAGCCTGTGCGTGGCTGCGTGGCTGCGTGCGTGCGTGCGTGCGTGCGTGCGTGCGTGCGTGCGTGCGTGCGTGCGTGCGCTCTCCCCTCAACACTGTTGACAAATGAATTAAGTAATTATTTTCAGATTGAAAGTCTCGGGGGCGTGTGTGTGTGTATGTGGCACAAGGGGGAAAAGTCCCTTCCCACCGCTGTGGAGACTGTGGGGCTCTAACTCTAATAACTCCGATAAGCACAACTGGCCCGTGTTCGCAGGCGGGACGCCGATAGGTGGAGCTAGTACTCTGGCCACTCCTACAGGTTTTGGTTGGGGAGCCTCCCCTGCACAGTGGTGTAAAGTAACTAATTACATCTACTCAAGTATTTTGAGGTACTTTTACTTTACTAGAGTATTTCCAATTGTCTATACTTTTACTTCTACTCCACTACATCTCAGAGGCAAATATTGTACTTTTACTCCACTACAATTATTTGAAAACTTTAGTTACTAGTTACTTTGCAGATATAAATGATTACATTATAAAACATACATTAACCACTTTAGCCCTATTTTATACCTATAGGCCATTTGAAAATAGCAGATCTACAAGGTCAGAACGCGCCGCATCGCGACATGTTGTGAGCTTGTAGATCTGCGATTTTCAAACATTGTAGTACTTTTACTTTTGGTACTTTGTACTTTTACTCATTTCATTTTGAATTCCGGACTTTTACTTGTAACAGAGTATTTCTACATTGCAGTATTGCTACTTTTACTTAAGTAAAACATTTGAGTACTTTTTCCACCACTGGGCATGGGGAGTTGAACTGGGAGGGATAGCGTGCATGTCCGCACGCACCGCGTCCTCACTGTCAGGTGAAAAGACGTGTCTGGAGACATCATGAGTATCGGAAGAGACATGTGGCTGTCTACACCCTCCTACAGACCAACTGTAGGGGTTGGTGACCCTACTACTACAGTCAGTGGTGTAAAGTAACTAAGTACATTTACTCAAGTTCTGTACTTAAGTACAATGTTGAGGTATTTTTTACTTTACTGCAGTATTTCCAATTTTCACTCCACTACATCTCAGAGGAGGAAAATATGGTACTTTTACTCCACTACAATTATTTGACAACTTTAGTTACTAGTTACTTTGTAGATTTTTATTATTATTACAAAACATACAGTAACCACAACCCCTATATACATTTCGGCCATTTGAAAATAGCAGATCTACAAGCTCACAATGTGTCGCGATCAGGGCAGGAATTTCAGGAAGGCCACGAAGGCCATGGCCGTCGTTGCCCCTCAGTTTGGCCTTGTGCCCCTCAAAAAAATGTCATGCCCTGAGGCCACAGTGGCCTTAATAAGGATAAGGATAATTCCTTTTAACAGGTCGTTCATGAAAGTCCTTGCGGTCTTGTTTCCAATGAGAACCTGTGAGCAATTGGGGTTAAGAGTCTTGCTCAGGGACAAATTTCATATCATCGGCACACATGCTGGGATAGCCTGGAATCGAACCTGGGGCAACCAGGGCCAGCTGGTTCCCTAGGCGGGCTCACTAACCACTCAGCTATGGCCGCCCCATAAATGCCCCAGCTGACTGTACCACTTTCTCCTCTGAGCTCTTTCTTGTCAACATGTAGGCACCAGTGTCTCTGTCTTGTCATGTAGACACCTACATGACACCTACATTCACTGCAGATAGTCTACATATGAAATTTAAAATCATCCGTAACCCTTAAATTCAATTCATTCTTTCAATGGACTAAAATCTTGTTTTATTTGATGGCCTTCCTGCCCTGGCATTTGGCCTTTGTGCCCCCAACAAACACCAAAGGCCACGTGGCCTTGCCCCTAAAATGACGAAATTCCAGGCCTGGTCGCGATGCGACGCATTGTGAGCTTGTAGATCTGCTATTTTCAAAAAATATATATACGTTTGAAGACTTGTGAAACGGGACATTCTGCACAATGAGTACTTTCTACTTTTGGTACATTAAGTACATTTTGATACCAATACTTTTGTACTTTTATTCAAGTCAATTTTGACTTTTACTTGTGTATTTTTACATTGCAGTATTGATACTTTTACTTAAGTAAAACATTTGAGTACTTTTTCCACCACTGACTACAGTAAAACAGATACATTGGGGTGGATGGGGCTTTAGTAATGACACGGTGACAATTTAAATAAAAATATAAAACCTAGGTAGACATAATTACAGTTGAAGTTTCACCTACACTTTATCAAGAGAAAGAGATAGTCACTCTTTCTGTTAAACAAAATTAGATGCATGGCCAACAGTTTAGAAAAGCAACACCTACGATACATATTTTCTTTATGATACCCACATTTTATTAGTAATACGCTCAGGGTCAGGAGGAAGGAACAGAGCTCTACAATTAAAGACACTAATTTCCCAATCTTCTCACCTCCCTCTCTCTCTCTTTCTTTGCTTTGCTCTCCTCTCCCTCTCTCTCTCTCTCTCTCTGTCTCCCTCTCTCTGCCCCCCCCCCTCTCTCTGTCTCTCTCCATCTCCCTTGCTTCATTATCTGGTGAGTTGCGATCTCTCCCCTCTTTCGTCTCCTGCTCCTCTGTCAGCATCTCAACCTCATAATTAGCCGGCATTAATTAGACGCACTGGCATAATTGTTAATCATTGGTTCTGCTGAAAAGCGTCTTGGAGAATGAACAGAATGCCAAGAGAAGGCAGGAGGTAGACAACAGCTCGTTGGCGGAGGGGTGGAGTTGGGTGGGGGGAAGTGGGGTGGGGGGGGGCTACGAGAGAGAGAGAGAGAGAGAGGGGGGGGGATATATGAGTAGGCGTGAAAGGGCAGAGCGATAGATGCAACACGTTGTGAGCGATTCCCCAAACCCTCGACCCTCGTCACCTTGGCCAAGGAGACAGCAGAACAGCAGAACAGGATGCTGATACAGACTGGCATTCTATTCATTATTTCAAACCCGCTCTCACGTCCCCTTAAATTATGACTGGATGGCCTCGTGTTGGTAGAGGCACATGGATTTAACCACCTATACCCCCTGTTCTCAGTAAGACAGACCTGAGTTATACAATTGGGCCACTTTTTGCAGTGTACACCCAAATCTCTTCAGCAAAAAATAGATCTACAAGCTCACACAGGGGCGGAATGGCCATTTGGCGTACCGGGCAAATGCCCGGTGGGCCGCTGGGCCAGTATAAAAAAAATAAATAAAATATATATATATATATATATATATATATATATATATATATATATATATATATATATATATATATATATATATATATATATATATATATATATATATATACATATATTTATATTTATTTGTATATTGTATATTTGCCAATGTTCAGCCCAGATATAGGCATGGCAGGTAACGTAACGCTTAAGCCCTGTATATTTTGTTGTATGATGATCTGACCAAAAGTAGCAGATCTACAAGCTCACGTGTCTCTACGAATGGTGAGCTTGTAGATCTGCTATTTTCTTGACCTACGGCGCCGATATACACACTGTGGCAGACCAGGGGAAACAGCCAGGCCTATTCCACAGAGAGGGCGGGTCCCTAAGCTCAGGCTGGGGGAGGTGGGTGGAGTGTATTGCAGCCACTGGCAGCCACTGGGAGCTGGCAATGGACTCACCTGCAGCCAGTCAGGCAATCAAGGGGAGCCTTTAAATAGCCGGCTCTCAAGCCCGCTGGAGAGTCAGTTTGCACACACACAGTATATATATACAGCTATCATGTCACCCTCTATATACGCTATTTTCCTTTTGTGTATTTTATGCCTTTATTGGTAGGATAGGATAGTAGTCTGACAGGAAATGGGGAGAGAGATGGGGAGTGACATGCAGCAAAGGCCATCGGGATCGGGACTCGAACCCGCAACGCGCTGTCAGGTGCCTGCCTGGACCCATACGCCAGCGGTCCAGGCCTATTTATTTTTGTTTTCTTTGGGAGGAAATATCCAAATCATATTGCAATTTTTAAAAACATTTTCACCTATAATGACATGCCCAAAATAGGGATACCCATGGTTGAAAGTGGTTCACCCTCCCCCACCAACTGCGCCTCCTGACACAACATGGATTGGGAGTGTGTAACACAGCGTATTACACGTACAAGCCAACAGGGCCGCGCCACAATGAGTGGCAGGAAATGGGAAGTCATGGTCATAGTTTGCTCACGGAGTCCCCCTGGCTTGCTGACACCGACTGCAGTGCTGCGTGTCCATCTCAGATTACTGTCTAATCGAATTCAGGCTCATGTCTTGGTGTTCCCGCGGGCCTGCTCCACCGCTCGTCCAGTGATAAAACAGGAAAAACAAGACAACGCCGTTTCATTGTGGAACGACTCGGCGGGGACATCAAAGAGCCGTGTGTGTCTCTCTCTCTCTCTCTCCCTTCTTTTTGCTTTATCCCGCAATTGCGCTCAATGTTTTTCTTTCCTTCACACCATATTATTTACATCTATGCATTCTTTCATCCCGTTTATATACACTACAGTATATATGGATTTCTCTCCCTCCCTCCCTCCCTCGCTCTTTCTCTCCCCCTCTCTATCTTTCTGTCTCTCTCTCTCCCCCTCTCTCTATCTTTCTGTCTCTCTCTCTCCCCCTCCCTCTATCTTTCTCTCACTCTCTTTCTGTCACTCTCCCTCCGTTTGCTTTCTCTCTCTCAATCACAGTCTTTCCCTCATTTCTCTCCGCCTTCGATGTATTTACTTTGTATTCTCTCTTACTCTCCTCTCTCTCTGTGTGAGTGTGAGTGTGTGTGTGTGTGTGCGCGCGTGTGGTGTTTGTCTGGGAGCGTTGGGAGCGTTGCCTGTGATCGTCAGGCTGCACCCCTGCAGAGGTTTACATGCCTCATTCTCTATTCACCATGTCAACCGCCAGTAAATGTTTATGGCTTTCTGGTAAGACCTCAGCTATTCAAATTATCTTGTCACAATGCATCCCTGAGCAGGAATAAAGCCCTCCTTTATGGGAAACTGTAAACACAGCGTTGTGTGCTTCTCAGGGAACAATACCCATTTATAAGAGTCCTGCAGAGGCCGTGTCCAAAGGGGACAGTAAACTTTTCTCACTGTGGATTTTTTTCCCCTCACCTCTCTCTTCTGCTCCTTTCTCTCTCGTCCTTTTTCGCAATTCTTGTCCTCCCTTGCCTTTTTTACACCCCCCCCCCCCCCTTTCCCAGGGCTTGGCGGAGATCAGGGCTGGGTTTAATGAGAGCCGCAGCCTCGGTCTGAGCTCTCGTCTCTATGCAGCTCCATGAGCCTCGTAATCCGCCATCGATCCATCCGCCAGTTGTTGCTGTCAGCTTTCTGCAATAACACAAAAGAAAAACAAAAGAGTCATTCCAATTAGCCCGGGTTATAATTGGCTATTATTACCTATGCCAGAGCGGAGGGTGGGCACCGGCTGCCGGAGCGTACCGCTGTCACCGCGCTGTCACATAGCAAAACCCCCTGGAGAGGTCAACGGTGACACACCAACCAAGACAATCCCCTAGCACACACCCCGTCCTCCCTGGCTGCCTCACCAACCACCTAGCACACACCCTGTCCTCCTTGGCTGCCTCACCAACCACCTCCTTGGCTGCCTCACCAACCACCTAACACACACCCTGTCGTCCCGGCATGCTCAAAACCTTCTGGTAAGATGCAAAGTCGGACAAAAGTCCACATGATGATGATAATAATAATTAATATCAACTAGTCCATACCCGTCCGGGGATATGAGCACCCAAAGTATGTGCAGTGTGGGTTATGCGCTGTGCACTGACAGTATATCAGGGATGGAAAGTGACTTTGTACTTGGTACCTGCAACAGTTCCAACACACACGCGTGCGTGTCATGGTCCGCTTGTTTCACGGATGTGGCAACACCGGCACTTGTTTCACGCACATGATTTGGCAACATGGGAGCCAGCGACCACAACCCCCCCCCCCCCCCCACACACACACACACACACACAAATACACACACACCCGGAACCGCGGACGGCGGACCCGGAGTCCCGCCGTGCATACGTGGCCACGCATACACGTATCAGACAGTGAGTAAACAACGCTTAGCACCAACAGCTAACAACATACTGTGGGGACCCCGTGGCCACGCATGACCGTGCATGCGCAAAAGGAATGCGGTTTAGACAGGAAGACAGAAGTTTGTAGAATTATAGGAAGATATTTAATTATTAATAATTAATATTATTGTTCTTGTTATTATTATTATGCATCGTTGGTCATTTAAGTTGAGGGCCAGTTGAGGGGTTATGGCAACTCTTTTGGGAGCTAAAGGTAGAAAAAGTTCCTTGCTGCAAGCGTTAAAGGAGTAGTTCACCCCAAAAAATACTTACTTTTTATCAATTACACACCCCATGAAGGCTTGAATTCAAGGAGATTTTTTATTCGGTCAGTAGGACACTCAAAGGGTCTCCTACCGGAGACTCCGCCAGTCATCAAATTACTAAATTAAATCACCACGAATTCAAGTCTTAAAGGGATAGTTCACCCCCAAAATTACTTTTTTTCTATCAATTAGTCACCCCATGGAGACTTGAATTCATGGATATTTTTTTGTTTTTGTCGCATTCCTAAGCCAATAATTTATGACCGGCAGCGGTTCCGCTAGGAGACACAAAGAGTCTCCTTTGTTTCTCCTACCGGAACCGCTGCCTATCGGTCCGCTGGTCATCAAATTATTGATATATGATATAAAATATCCATGAATTCAAGTCTCCATGGGGTGACTAATCGATAGGAAAAAAAAATTTTTTTGGGGTGAACTATCCCTTTAATCATGGGGTGTGTAATACTCCTTTAAAGGATGGATGATGGATATAACCTTTGCAGAAGTGTCTGTGTTACAGGGAGTCTTTCAAAGCTTTTGTTCCCTTCGTCTGTCTCACATTTGGACAAGTCTTGAGTCTTTGCTTCCTCATCATGGCAGCGGAGGTTGTACAATAGCATTGATTTGAATAACAAAGAGAGTAGTTTAAATAAAGTACCACATACTCATTTTCTCTGGATAATAGTCACACAGCCTGATACGGCAACTATTGCTCATCTATAATTCATGTTTTTTCCACTATAAATATTCCAAAACGTAGGTTTTTAGTGCTATGAGAATGTATATGTAAATTGATGTTAGGCTACCAACTAAACACTTCAAAGGCTATTGTTTATAATCAAAAACAGTAAGTATGGATAGAAAGAAAGAGATCCAGAACCAATAGATCATTTTGACAAATAGGACTTGCAGTAAAATATAATCTTGTTTACACATGGAGCCAAATGAAGAAATTGTTTCCGGCTTTCCGTGCTTGGATTCCATCTCTGATCCCCACAATAATAATAATCCCCTGGATAATTGAATTGTATGAGACGGGCAGACAAATCACTGCCAGTCTGCCAGGACCTAAATCCCATGAAAATAAGCAACATTTGGTACAAAATTTGATGAGTTTTAGGAAGGCTTAAATTAGTCTTCACACTCCTCATGCCAAAGTGTTTTCAGAGAATTAAATTACACCCCTCTGGAGAGCAAGCGAGAGAGATTTCACTTCGTCTCTACCCTCTGTGACTAGGGCTATATATTGCCCGACCAATATATCCGTTTGGTCGATATGTATTTGGCCATTATTTGACTTTTTTGACAACATCGGTATCAGCAATTATGCATGCATGCATGCAATTACACATGCATTATGTGTCCCAATCATTATGGTGCAATTTTTCAAAAATAGCAGATCTACAAGCTCAGAATCATTTTTGAAATGTTTGAGTAGGGCTTAAAACTATGTACTAGCTGCACTAACCCAGGTCTCCTGCACAAGTGCTGACATTTTAACCACTGAGCTAATAGAGCCTGCCTACTTGCTCTGGGGAGAAATCGAATTTTGCACTGCTGGTCAAAATTCACGTCAAACAAGAAACAGGATCGTGTCAAAGGTCGTGTCCAACCTAGACACAGGATCTCAATAGAAGAGCAGGGAGATGAAATACAACCACTACAAAAGTGATATTGTATTGACATACAGACTGGACAAAATAACATTTAATTTACTCAAATAATATAGAGCTTTAAGTGGTTATTTGTAATTTGTTTGCTTATACGTTCAATCTTCTCAAAAATAAACTTGAATCAGTTCTAGGCTTTTCGTATCGATTGACAAAATATCTCTCCGAAAGTGGGCTCGGTCGGGCTCTACTGTAGACATGTTGTTTTCTGGCGCAGAGAAGTGCAAACATTTGGTGATATCAACCGGGCCACCTCGGACGGAGGCGAGCCTGGCATCTAAAAAGCCCGAGTTTACTGTACGGGACGTTGCCATGGCAACTACTAAACCAAGCGATGACGGCTGAGCTGGTGGAGGCTGATTGTCACAAACACGCGGTCACCGACACACGCGCGGCTCTGCTGCGTCTGTCTCTGTCACACCGGGGGGGGGTGTGTGTGGAAGGGGGTAGTCAGAGCACTTACAGGTCCATTCTCCTTCACTTGGTTTACTGCGTCCGTATGTCCCACTGTTGCTCCGCACTGATGACAAACACAGAGCATTATGGACAATCCACCAGTTACAAGCTATTCGCTCCTCTTAGCTGTCCTACAGTACTGTATGTGAGACATACTGCGTTGTGTGTCTGTCCTATGTGAGACATACTGTGTCTGTCCTATGTGAGACATACAATACTGCGATGTGTGTCTGTTTGTTGTATGCAGTGGTGGAAAAAGCATTCAAATTCTTAAGTAAAGTAAAAGTACCAATACTGCAATATAAAAATACTCCGTTACAACTAAAAGTCCGGAATAAAAAATGTACTTGAGTAAAAGTACAAAAGTATTGGTATCAAAATGTACTTAAAGTACCAAAAGTAAAAGTACTAAATATTTGAAAATAGCAGATCTACAAGCTCACAACGCGTCGCGATACAATGCGTTGTGAGCTTGTAGATCGTCTATTTTCAAATAGCCTAGGTATAAAATAGGGCTAAAGTGGTTAATGTATGTTATATTATATCATAGTTTATATCTGAAAAGTAACTAGTAACTAAAGTTTTCAAGTATATGTAGTGAAGTAAAAGTACAATATTTGCCTCTGAGATGTAGTGGAGTAGAAGTAAAAGTATTGGAAATTGGAAATACTCCAATAAAGTACAAATACCTCAAAATTGTACTTAAGTACAGTACTTAAGTAAATGTACTTAGTTACTTTCCACCACTGTATGTGAGACATGCTGCGTTGTGTGTGTCTGTCCAGTGTGAGACACGCCACGTTGTTTATCTGTCCTGCAGTATGTGACAAAATAGCGCGCTGTGTGTGTGTCTGTCTGTGTGGAGGCTGTTGGAAGCAGCACCGATCTGCACGATCAATTCCTGGGAGCCTTTGATGTGGAAGGAAAAGAGAGGAAGGGGAGCATACAGTAACTGCTATTAGGGTTTGAATTGCCATTCTGTGTGAAACACATTTCGGTTTCCTTGAGCAAGGAGGTGTTTTATCAAACAATAAATAAATAAAACAAAATGCATAAACAGTGAAATCCTCAGCGTTAATTTAATTTGACAAATTTTTGTGTGTACAGCGGCTGACGATCCTCCCCCCCCCCCCCCCCCCCTGAGGAAGAGGGGCGATGGCCAGTCGCCACCTGCCACTGGGAGCCGTGCACTTTACTGGTGCCCATGAAAAGGCAGAGGCAGCTCTCTGCAGACCAATCAAAGTAGACCAACAGCTGGCAGGCTGCCCTCTCCAGCCTCACTCTCTCTCTACTCACCATCTCCTCAATCTGTCTCTCCCTCTCACTTTTCGCAGGCACGCACGCACGCACGCGCACGCACACACACACACCACACACACACACGCTCCCTCTACAACATCAGGCTGCACCATGGTTGCAGCAGTGAGGATCACCGTCACCCTCACTCCCTCCTAGCGACAAATATTTACTGTGCTGCCCTGATTTATTCTGGGTTAATTAGTGAATGTTAAGTAGCCATCATAGGCATGATTCTAAAACACACACACACCGATCCACAGACACACTGACACACACACACACACACACACACACACACACACACACACACACCACCACATACGCATGCAATAGCTTGCACCTTCTGACAGTGGGCCGTCTGTCTCTCGCGCAAACTCAGCAGCAGCCCCTGACCTGGCCCCGTGGCCCCCAAAGGTACAATGTGGTTTATTATAGACATGTGAAGACTTAATTAGATGTGTATAATGTGTGGCGTCCGGGGACTGCTCGCAGAGAGCTGTTTTGTAAAGCCGGGGCCGCGTTTCATGGGTTGTGTTAACAGACTGCATTAGTAAATCTCTTTGTGTTATGTGTTGGCGATGAGAGGCGTCGCGCGGTGGTAAAAAAAGCAGCCCTCGCTCCTCATTACGACAGATTTATGTTCCTTTCGCTAGCCAGGAGAGAGGAAGAAGAGGAGGCGAAGATGCAACATTTTCACACACACACACACACACACACAGCCATTCCTGAACGTTATGAATAATTGGCTCGCTATACTTGGGAGGAGAGAGAGAGAGAGAGCGGGCCGCGGAGCCGTACACATACTGTAATGAGCATCATCATTAAACAAATACTGTCTGACACACCTTTTGGCTCATCATTTGACATCGCCGCTAGTGACAGCCGGCGCGTCGGATTGTAGCGCGCAAAAACTTTTGCCTTTTAACCCCGGCAAGCTCTGCCGAACGACTTCTAAGAACCTGGTGGAGCCGTAACATCTCATTCAGCCCCGGCCCCAGTGTGCCCTGCCCCCGGAGAAAACCCATAAAGATTAGCAGTTAGATTGAGATCTTAAAAACAAACAGTCCGTCAAAGAGAGGCAGAGGGTGAAAGAGCAGGGCTGAAGTGGCGGCGATGAGAGAGATTAGCACTGCCCGGAACAAGAGGACAAAACAAATCCACTCATAAAAGAGGAGGCCTGGTCACACAAAAGGATGAGGTGAGGGACGGGAGAGACGTAAAAAAAAAAAAAAAGCGGAAGGATGCTGCTGACTTGTGTGGAATATCTACGACTGGCAGAAGACATAAAACTTCAGCCGTCGGCTGGGCTCGGTGAACAAAACGGGAAACACAAAGCCGAGAAAGAAAAAAAGAAATCAATAAATCTATAAAGGTTCAGGGTAACAGCAGAGACCCTGACATTTGTCACATGCATTATTGGCCTGGGCAGACAGGACCGTGACCCCGGTGACAGTGAAGCCATCTTCGCAGTAAAAGTGCCGACCTTACACAATGTCACTCACTCCACATGGAAAAAAAGAAAGAAAGAAAACAACGTCTTTGATATTTCAATTTATGCTTTCATAAGCCTCCGTCGATGACCTTATAGCCCCCCCGTTCAAATATCAAAGCTTCCTTGACAGTTATGTCTTGGTCAAAATGAGGCTGCTGTTTATTTTTCAGTTTCCGTTTCCTCAACGATAACATTACTTTCACCCAAAAAAAAAAGGTGCAGAATTATATTTAGTGTGTTACCTCTCAAGTAAGTTTCTGTTTAAGTCTCTGTAAGTTATTTTTTAAGCTGTGTTGAAATTAACGCAAATTGTATGGAATTGAATCAAACAAACCACGCTATGCTTTGGAAATACGGTAATATCAAGTATAGTGTAAGTTGTAGTCAATGAGATAAACATGGCACACCACCAGTGTGTTCCTTTAACCACATGATCCCTATAACATCCCTATTCTGGGCATGTCATAATAGGAAAAATGTGTTAACATTTGGCGAAAATAGCCGATCCACAAGCTCAAAATGTATCAGACACTCAACACACATCCTTTTGGTGATAATTGTACTGGTTTTATGGTTTGAATATGATAGCACAGCGTAAAAAATATATTCAGTGTATGGTTGTATGCAAATCAAGGCATCATTTGTTTATAACTCTTTACAAGTATGAATTGTCACTCCATGAAGTTGCCAATTAAGAAACAGCTCCATTTCAAATAGTTGTGGGTGGGTCATTCTAGTGCCTTGTTCATAATTTATGGCACGGAAATGCAGCGTAGAGGACATTTCTATGTTGCTTTTCATACACAATTTCAGCACCCCACTGTTTGATATGGAGAACATTGTTTTGTTTGTGGTGCTGCTGATGTGGGCGACATGCAAACAAATCCCGCAGGAGTCGAATTTGAAACATTCCGACATTCACAACACGTGTTTACACTACAATAAATAGTCAAGAGAATAGGGAATTAGCCGCAAACATGGCTGTACACTCAAAAATACACAATCAGTTTGAGTGTGGCCTCAAAATAGCTTTGGCTGTGAGAAGAAGAGGGACAGGTTTGCACCCACATCCACATTCCTTGTAGTGTAAATTCAGGCCTGTGTGCATGCACACACAAGTACGACATTTCAAGTGTTTCTATCTAAAGGTGCTTATAACTTTGTTGTGTAACTGTGTGCAACACACTCGGGTATCTGAGAGTGGGTGTTTGATAGGCAGGGGACAGAGAGAGAAAAATAAATCTGTTGCAAACCAAGTAAGTAAGATTTCTTTGGCTCTCGCCTTTGTTCGAGGACCCTGTGGAGTCTGGACGCAGCTGCTGTTGAACAGTTATTTAACCCACCCAGAGGCCTGCAGTGTTGCTGTTAAAGGAGGCGGACAGTTTCACGATACTAGTACAGCGTGTGCTCTGCTGGAACTGTCCACGTTCTGGTCTTCTTAACCCATTCAAACCGGGAACGCATCTCGGTCGTTTTTAGATTTCTTTGGCTATTCAAAAATAGCAGATATACAAGCTCATAGCGCGGCACGAGTCCGGCGCTATGAGCTTGTAGATCTGCAATTTTTTGAAAAATATCGTGAAAATGTGTGCAAATCTTTGAATATACTGTATTTTTTTTTTAAAGCAAACATTTGTAACTCAAATCTTTGCTTCTGGAAGTCCCTGGAACAAAATATTTGACAAATGTTCGCTTTAAAAAATATCTATTCAAAGATTTGCTAAAAAATAGCAGATCTACAAGCTCGTAGCGCAGCACACGGTGCCGCGCTACGAGCTTGTATATCTTGTTTTTTTTAATAGCCCAAAGTATAATATAATATAGCTATATAGCTAAAAATCTAAAATGACACAGATTTGCGTTCCCGGAATTGAATGGTTTAATGCAGTGCCCTGGCTCAGTGGCTATCAAACATCATGTCAAGGACCTCCAAAAAGATATGCATTTTGACCACGGACCCCATTTGAAGACAATTTGTATCAGGGAAGATAATAAACAGAAGATTTGTCAACATTTGTCAACATCATTTCAAAAATAGGAATCTCATCAAGCTTGTCGATTGGCTATTTTCAAATAGCCAAAAGATTTACTCGGGCAAACTGTTCCTCATTTTTGCTTGGGGACCCCCTCAAGGACCCCTGGGGGTACCTGGACAACCACATTGAGAACCACTCCTGTACAGTATGTGCTATTCTAGAAGCTGGATGCTTCTGGGCTTAAAGCAGTATACCTTGGCAGACAGTTAATTGCATCACTTGAAGAAAATTAACACCAGTCACCTGCTAAATTAATGCTGGTAAGATGTTATGTTTATATATATATATACACACACCATGGCCACAGTGAAACCTTGATTCTAATTGGCCAGATGGTGCGCATTACTTTCACGGCTGCCGTTTCATCACTGTTCTATATTACTACGTATATAATTAAACATTGTGCTGCATTAACGTGTGGTCGGCGTGCGATGTCCATCGAGTAATCCCATTGATTAGAATGCAGTAACCTCGTTGGTTAGTTTATTGTGCAAAATTCATTCAATCAACAAATCACTCAATCAATAAAGTAGCCGTCCGATCAAACAAATCAATCGACTCTAAAATAAAAACTAAATCGAGTGGGTGGGTGGTGGAAGGGAAACCCACACGAAATTAAATCATCTTGATTTGCCCTAGGCCTGACCTGCGAGCTGAGGGGGAGGCGAGTCGCAGATGGAAGTCAGAAAAACAATCAATATTTTTCATACTTCTCTGCTGGAAAGAAACCAACAAACATGTTTTCACAGGGATGATACAGATCTGGTGCCTGACTCATATCTACATTATTCCCTCCAAAACCGGAGGGGGAAGAACAACAAAAGCCTTGGAGGGAAAAAAAACTAATTCCGATGGTGCGGTCTGCCAATCTCCCGTCTGCTTCAATTGGTCCGTCTCACCGTGATGGCTGCCTCAAAGGACCAGTCAACAGACTGCTGATTAGATTAATAAGACAACAGATTGAAATGGGGAGATGTGTTTGGTTTACGGGTCATTCCCAGCACCCCCATCCCCCTGTGGTGGCCATAGACAGTGAAGCTGTTTTTGTTGCCAGCCCCACAGATGCTGATCTTTCTCTGGAGGGAGAGCTGGTGTGATGGTCCGGTGTACGGCTTTATTGGGCTGGGTGGTTGTGCTGTCATGAGCCCTGTTGTTTTGGTTTTTCTCTCTCTGCTTTCCACGCACGCACGAACAAACGCACGAAACGCGCGCACGCACGCACGCACGAATGCAGGAAACGCACGGCACGCACGGCACGCACGCACAATTGCATCTCATTACGTTTTTGTGAAAAACATTTACAAAGTGATATTTCTGCCTAAAACCTTGGGGGCTCATCGTGAATTTAGTGCTTCCACAGATTGAATACTGCCGGTTTGTTTTGATCTTTGTGAAATGTGCTAAATCTCTGCGCATGCACGGATCTCTAATTATCTAATATCCTGGTTGCTGTTATTGCCTTGCTGTTATCAAGGTCCACCGAGGCTCTGCCAAAAGCATTTTTTTTCTCCCCTCCTACGAGGAAATACGTGATAATGGAATAATGTCTCCCAATAGTCTGCCTCCCTCGTCTCTTTTCCACCATAATCACTGAGTGACACGATATAATGCGACAAATGAAAAATATCACATATCAAGACTAGCAACTCGTGGCATTTATCAGCGGTCAGGAGACACCCCAAAGGGGTGCAGGGACGGTGCTTATACCTGAGACACCCACGTCTATTGATCTCGACTGGCAACAACATTAAGTGTCCTCTATTCATCCGGCTCTGACTGGGTCCTGGCACAAAACGGAGCTGTCAATCAGCCATTCACTGCGTCGTGTCGGCGCCACCCCCCTGACATCGAGTCTAACAACATCATTTGTCTCTCCTTAAAGTCACTTTTCTGTAGCATAAGCATGGGTATTCACAGGGGGGAATCCTCTTCCATTGAGCTTCTAAAAAGGCGCGGAATTAAAACTTTAAGTTTAATTAAGTCTAAATGAAACTTCAACTGGCAGGAATATAAACCTCCTTAAGCTGTAGCTTTACTCACATTAGTCCTTTAAAGGATTGTCTCCTGTTTATCTTATAGAGAGCACATTGGCTGCGTTACTGAACGCAGACAGATATAAATGTGGTGATATAATGTCCAGGGATTCTAATGTATGTACTGTTGTGATGCGCTTTATCCACATTAATTCTGGTCTGCATGGTGTCCCTGTTTTTGGGAATGTCATTGAATGAAAGATTCTTTGCAAATCTTTCCAAATTGCTCAAATCTGTCCACATTTTTCAAAACATTTTCCCTTTTTTTTTTTTACAATTTTCTTTGTTTTCAAAAATAGCAGATCTACAAGCTCACAATGCATTACGGTGAGATTTAGATCAGCTATTGTCGCTATTCATCTTTCAACTAAGTACTGTATATTGGGGCTTAAGTGGTTAACTCGTTGCCATACTTGTGTACACAAGGGTGCCCGGCGAGGTGTGTGTGTGTGTGTGTGTGTGTGTGTGTGTGTGTGTGTGTGTGTGTGTGTGTGTGTGTGTGTGTGTGTGTGTGTGTGTGTGTGTGTGTGTGTGTGTGTGTGTGTGTGTGTGTGTGTGTGTGTGTTAGGGGGATGGATGAATGGCAGCCATGAATATGTATCAACGCGTGCTGGGTTAAATATCTGTCTCAAGGTCAGAGCAACAATGTCACTGTGTCAGGAATCCCGGATCAGCGCTTCTCTCCACCTGATAGCAATATCTGCAAATACTATTGACACTTTAAACAACTGACGAATTCATTGGGAGCTCGAAAAAAAATCCATCTCAAATGATTTTCCCATCAGTAAAAAAAAAGTGTGGGGGGGAGGGGGTGTGGGCATTAATAATTCATCCAGATTCTGAGGCAATTGATCTACAGAGATGCTGGAAGTCTTGACGTTTGGGAAGGGGGCCGGGGAATTACTCCTGCACATGAGGATCCGTCCGCAAAATAAAAACGACACACGCATGTACGCGTGAGACACACTATGCATGTGCGTGCACTGTGCACACACGGACACATACACAAACGTACGCGAGCAAACAAAGTATAATGTATCTCGTTGAAGTACACACCAAAACTCTCACGTACCTGAGCCATGTGGCTTCCAACCACTAAGAAGAAAATATCTTCAACAAATTACAAACAATTGACAATTGATTTCAGGATAAATCTCAGCGAGTGAATAATAATGAGGCTCTTTTTTTTCTTATTTTACTGTTCACTAAAAGGTATCAGGTTGACATTCAAATTTCCATCTCAAATGTATTCAGCGTTGCCCTGTTTCTGCACTAGGTAAACGGTGCCTCACTTGCTCTGTAACCACCGATTCTTGCTTTGAATCGAGTTTATCCAATTATCTTGCAGGTGTGACATCACAAGCAGCCGAAGAAAGCCAGGCAGTGAGGAGGAAGCGGTGCCAGTTGAATGAGAGATAAGCAAATGAAAAAGATGCAAATGGGGAAAACTTATTTTGAAATTTTTTGAATGTCTAAGCTAATTGGTTGCTGGAGAAAAAGATGCTGATGTCGAAGTTTTGCCAGCCTGCTGCAAAGCCACCCACACGAAAACTCACACAAAAGAGAGAGCAAGAGAGAGAGAGAGAGAGAGAGAGAACGCACACAGCACACACACACGCACGCACCCTCTGCCTTCCAGCATGAACATACCTCCACTGCTTAACAATACTGACTATGAGACACATTAGACATCATTTGTTCTTGTCCTCCATTATGATTCCCCTTGCCAGCTACTCCTTTGTTCTGCACGGGGTTAAAAAAAAATCGGGAGGGTCCTGCTTTTGTCCATTTTGCGAAGCCTTTCAATCTCTCACCTGCCATTAGCCGAGACGGGTCTGCCCGCCTGAGTCACATTTTACAGAACTGTTCACAGCACACCCCATTAGAGACCAGGGAAGAGCCGCGATACGTTTTGGAACTCACTGTGCTGAATCTATGCAGCTATACAGTATGTGCATTGTGCAAGCACACGCACACACGTACGCAGGATCAAATAGGCTCTCTGCCTGGCACCTGGCTTTTACAGTAACAAAGGAGAGAGGCTATACTGTCTCTTTCAAAAAAGCAAATGCACAGCTGATAAAGTCAAACAAAAGAAAACAAACTAAATGGGAGATTAGGACTGATAATGAGCTGCGAAGGGACCAGGAGACACCTGTTTGTTTGCACATCCCTTCACAAACACTGTGTGGTTAATCACCTGAGGTGCCAATGGGTTGATGCTTATTATCTGCGTTGTAACGGTGGGGTCGGCCTGCTTTAAATACACACAGATGTCGCTCCGTTTCGCTGCGTCTTCCCAGTTTTAAAGCCTGCCATTTTCCGCAGCGCACAAGGGAGCTGCAGACATCCAGATGTGATGTGCCGCACCTGCAGTCCATCTCCTTCCAACTCCCACCCTCAAAAAACCATCAAAAACAGACACGTGGACCCAGAAAAAAAAGAGAGGCTAAAAATACACACCGACACAAAGCCGGGGAAGACATCAAAGACGCCTTCAATCTCAGCTCAATCTTTTCCTCCATAGCTGTTGTGTGTTAAGTGTGTGTTTTTTTCCCCGTCCCTGTCGGAAATAAAGAGAATCCCATTACATCTTTCTTATTTTTACAAGCCCTGTTGCCTCTGACGGCCTTTCAGTGGCCGTAGTTACAACTTTATTTGCTGCCTCCATAAAAGGTGACTTATAAGCTGTTATCGTAAGGCAGGCCCCAAACGTCAATATGAGATTAAAAGCTGTGAGTGGAGAAAGGGACAGACTTCATTAAAGTTGATGTAGAACTGGATGCACCTATCAATATACAGCAGAGACAACAACCACGGGGGGTCGAGAGGCACAATTTAGTTTGGGGCCCCTCCATCGACACCTATTGACTTCCATTGATTTGTTATGAGATGTAACAAGCCGGAGCGTTATGGAGGTGAGCAGCTGTCTTCGTACAACTGTGGTGGGTATTGCCACGTACGGGATCAGATTGGGTTTATATGATACAGCTGAAGATGAGATTCAGCTAATCTTTCACCGTGGAGGTAGAGTACAGTAGTACACAGTAATAATACGGGTCAATTTGGCTCCATACACTCTCATATTTCATAGAGTGAATATAGGGATGGAATGCGCAAATGTGGAAACCAGAGGAAACCAGAACAAAAGAACATTTTTTATTGTACCGTTTTGTATATCACAAGATGAACCCAGAGTGTACGCCCGCGACGTCAAACATGCCGTCCAAACATGTACACCCACCGATGATGCAAAACGACGCATTGGAAGGCATGGGCATACTCTTCAAATACACAGAAGACATACAGTGGGGCATTTATTCCCCACACTACGGTAATATGATCTCCTCACGTAAGAACGATGGGATTTGTTCATAATCTGCACCTTTAAATGAACATGCACATTTGAACAGTGTACACAGAGCCTCTCCAACAACCTCATGACGGTATAGAGAATACGCCGCCCTCCGTCCGTTGTCTTTTCACAAAAGTGGTAAGCACAGAACACTACAGAGAAAGGCAGCTCTCCTCCTGATTACCAGCTAGCTGTGGTTCTTGATACCACATCATAAGAGTTGTTCGCTGGTCTGGCCCTCAGCTTTAAAACAAGCAAAGGCTGCTGGCAGGTGAAAGAGTTCATTAGAACAGCAAGCTGGGGGAAACACACAGCCTTCACATGGAACAGGCGAGCTTAGCCTCCAGCTGTGAACTCTCTCTTGTAACATGCAGAGATAATATGGCAGCTCATAGACCAGAGGCCAACTGTGTTCACACTGAGCATCGCACTCCAGTCAAAGAAAGTTTAACAAGCAGCACTGCAAGAACACAATACACTGGCTGCCTTGTAGTGCAATGCCTTAGAACTCGTATCCCACCCACTAAACTATTGTATTTTCATATACAGTATATATATATATATTATTTTTCCCTTAGCAATTTAAATATTTTATTTCACATGGGAAAGTTCACAAAAGGTCACCGTTCGAAAAGTTTAGAAATCGTTCAACAAAGAAGTTTAGAGAACAAAGGTCAGGGTTAGGGATCTGATGAGGATGGAAAACAAAAAATCTGATACAAAACACACGCACACACACGCACACACACACAAACAGGGGCGGTATCTCACTCCGATATTGATATAGGAAATTATGCCTACCAGTGTGTGTGTGTGTCCACAGCTAATCTGGCAAACTATTGCGTTACATTTATTGTGTATGCTGGCAACAGGCCAGGGACCTCAATTCTCCATTATTTTTTCAAGCCATCAACGGCAACTGAATTATGCTGTGGACAAAAACCCAGCACATTTCAACCGTCGATTGATGCTACAAACATAATTGACACAAGGAATTTAAAACCAGACACTGCAGATCGGAGAGAAATTTGAGGGGCAGAAATCTGATGGAAAGATGGGAGGATGGTAGACAATGAATGTGTATGAGAGAGACAGCTGGTAATCACAAGCATCGCTACTTTCATGGCTGTAGGTAGAAATGTCTATCATTACTACTATAATTGTTATTATCAGGGCAATTGTTATTACAAGCTCACAACGCGACGCGTTGTGAGCTTGTAGATCGGCTATTTTCAAATAGCTGATGTATATGTTAAAGTGCTCATGTGGCCCATAGTCGCTTCTTTTGGGCTGGTTTTCCTAGACCTGGTTGCTTGTTTCTCTCACAGAATCTGGCAACACTGGTGTCACCTGAGCTTATGCTTGTTTGAGCTGTGCTGGGCGCGTCATCCCAAAGCCTATATCGCTTGTGCAAGGACACGCTGTGATTGGCCAGTAGCCACTTTGAGTGGCAGTTGGGGCAAACGCTCTCGCCAAAACATGATTTACGATTCTGTGCCTATCGGTACATAACTGGGACGGCGCTGAGTCGGCTCAAGCAAACTTCGCAAAGTTCGGCCCCAAAAAAATTGTACGCAGTTGATGTAGGCAAGAGGCAGTTCCACGTGCGTCACAGAAGCGGGACGTGGTTATAGCTCAAGCGGTATAGGCTTTAGTATGTTGCGTGCTGGGCACAGGGCCCCCGTCTTCAAACCGAGACATCACAACTGCAGGTCATTTCCTGTATCTGTGCCTCACCCCTTTAACCCATTAAAACCGGGAAAGCATCTGTGTCATTTTAGATTTTAGGGTAAAACTCTTAGGGTTTAGAACAGTAGGCCTAGTTCTTAAAAATAGCAGATATGCAAGCTCACAGCTTGCATATCTGCTATTTTTTTCTAAACAAATCTTCTCTTCTGAGGGTCCCTGGCACGAAACATTTTCAGAAGGGGCCAAATACATATCATTTTGGGGGTCCTTGGCACGAAAAAGTTTGAGAACTACTGATTTAGAAGGCATTTGTAGAATCGTCTCTTAGAAAGGAATACCATCACTCACTTAGATCCTTTTAGGATTTCTTGTTTATTTAAATCATAAGCTTCAGCAGCAGATTAAACACGACGGACGTTTCGGCCCGCAGGGCTTCCTCGGCGTGAATGAAACATACAGAAATAAGTGTCACTTATAAAGGGGACCAAGGTGCCTCGCACAAAGCCTTCCGGGTGAAACACATACTGTATATCCGGTTGTCATATCATACTGCAAACCCACAAGAGGGTCAAAACTAAGAATTGCACAAATTAACGTCACATTGGAAAAAACTATCTGTGCGAGTTCCTAGAGAACCCTTATATAAAGACAGACTCAGATGTTTTAAAAATACGAAATTGTATACAAAGAGTAAAAGGCACAGTTTAAATATACTGTATACAAGTATATGAAAAATAGAGAGCCATAAACCCTTAGTTGCATCTTTAAAAACACACCAACTCATTACAACTCAGAACCTGATACACATGTCAGTGTAAAAACTCTGTATTTAAACAAATCAGTGCCAATTTTTTTTTAATAAAAAGCAACAGATCCTCATTAAGCCCTTTAGGGTGTTCAGTTTGTAGGGTGTGTATCCACCAAGCCTCTCTCTCTCTCGATCCCCACCTCTTTTTAAAAGGCTATACTGCCTCTATACCCTGGAACCTCAAAGAGCAGACTTCATGTCCCACCACATAAAAATGTCTAGCCACTGGCGATTTCTCAACCTTGTTTCTAATATTACTTTTATGTTCTGAAATCCTAACTTTAAGTTCTCTTTTCGTCTTACCCACATAACATAGGCCACAAGGGCATTTCAACAGATATAACACAAACTTAGTTTTACAGGTGATTATGCTCTTGACATCATTTTTTTTGCCTGAATGTGGTTGTAATACATTGCAATGCACACAATTAAAACACGGAAAGTTGCCTGTAGGCTAATCGAACATAAAGTGTTGCGGTGGATCATAACAATCTGCTCTTCCTAAGGAGTCCCTTACATTTTTGGCACGTTTGTGTGCAAAAATGGGGTGCTCCTTAAAAACATGATCCACATTGGGATCACTAGATAAAACATAGCAGTGTTTCTTCACAGCATTTTTAATGTCAGTACACAAAGGGGAATAAGTTGTGGACAAAACAATCTTTGACTCTCCTGAACGAGCAGGCTTACGAGTCAACAAGCTCCTTATCTCGGACTCTCTCTAAATTAGTACTATAAGAACTTTATTACTGCAACCTTTAGTTTTGTCCAAAACTTATTCCCCCTTGTGTACTGACATTAAGAGTGCTGTGAAGAAACACTGGTATGTTTTATCTAGTGATCCCAATGTGGGTCATGTGTTTGCACACAACGTCCGTCGTGTTTGATCTGCTGCTGGGGCTTATGATTTTACAAGAAATCCTAAAAAAGGATCTAAGTGAGTGCTGGTATTCCTTTCTAAGAGATTATTTCTGCCAGAACCGTGCAGCCGACACACGCCAACTGTGAACTACTCGTCTGATAAGTGCTCGCTTCTCTCTTCTTCAATGTGTAGAATCGGTCTCAGGTCTTAATGGGTTAAGAGAGGAGACAAGAGTGAACGTGAGCAAAGATTATGACCCATTATTTTGCCCCATACTCGTATACGTATAAGAGAATTTGGACCCATTCTTCACAAGCCACATATCTTCTGAACATTCTAAAATAAAATGTCAGTTTTTCAGACAAATCAAACCGTGGAGGGTTGCGCTCAGAAATACAATTCCATATTTCGTAATGTTCCATGTGACATATTGACAAGATGACAAAGGTTTTGGCTCTCCAGCCTTCATCAGTGATGAATGTTAGTCATCTTGTCAATAAAAGGCATATGAAATGAGGCATTTATTTCTGAGTGCGACTCTCCATGGTTTGATTTGTTGAACATATTTTTGGATAACACACCAGAGTGGTCAGAGCGCGGTGGGAGAGTCACGTTTTTCAGGCAAACACATCAGGAGAAATCTTACATTGTTTGAGACCCGTCTTTGTGTCAGCAACACACTCTTGTGAGATCCGGCAACGCAGATCACAGGATGTTCACGAGATCTGATGACAAACCGTAATCATGTATGGTGACCGCGCCCATGGAGACCGGAAGTGTATAGTCTACCATTAGATACCATTGGCAAGGCTTGGGACAGTTCATGTATTTGAATTAGCTACATTTGTTCCCCAGCTGACCTTCCCCCAGGGTTACAAACTCATGTTACAGCGAGCTTCATTACGTCACTCGTTCCTCATCCTCCACGTGTTTGTATTCAAATTGTAACAGGCTAAATAGCAGGGGACAGATGACTGCAGTTTTTTGGATTAAAGTTCTCTTTATTTCAGTGCTTTCCAGAAACCTACACCCAGCTGCTTACCATGCCTTAGGTTGTATAATTTCAATGTAGGTCGTCTAACGCCAAACAGAAATGCTGGCATCCCCACAGAGCAGATGTAAGTAACCTGTGTTATGACTAAGGCTCTCTCTCTCTCAATCTCTCTCTCTCCCTCTCTCTCTCTGAATGTGTGTGGCCCGGGAATGGCTTTTTTATCCTGTATCTATTCACTAGATGCAACAGGTGTGTACAGTGTACACTGTGTGCACCTAGCTTAAGAGTCTAATTAGTTTGAGTCAGAAGAACAGGTGTGTGTGGTGATGAGCAATAGACCATATTCACACGGCGGCCATATTGGAATTTAACATTGAAAGTGCCGCCACCCGGGGTGGCTACTTTCATTGACTTCATAGAAACATGGCCGCCGTGTGAATATGGTCTATTCACACAAAGTATAAAAGTGTGACAACCAACCACGGTCTCCCATTTTGACTTGAAGTTGAGTATCATGTTGAAAACAAATTAGCAACAGTCAATGAAACCAACATTTTAATATTTAGAAATATTACAACGCTTTCAATGGAAGAATTTCCCTGCTATTTTACTTATATCATACTTTTATTATTATTATTATAATATAATATTATATCTTATGGTATGTTATTGTCTTCTTTTGAAGAAAATAATATGCTAGTACCTCTTCTATCACAATAATATTCACTGTTTCTTCTACTGTCAGATGTTGCACTCACAGAGACCAAGAGAGACAGCCACCTCTCCATGGATCATTGCAGAGAAGACAGGGTGGCTGCCTATGGAATCAGAACACTCTGAAATGGGTGAGTGGGTCTGCTCAGATGTGCCCGCGGTCCTCTTCCACATTGAAGCTGCCGTTCAAAGCTGTTACTGATTTTTACTGTTACTGAGGCCTATACTGGAAACTCCCCGTTCCACTGAAGAGCATTGAATACCAGCAACTATGTGACATATAGACTTTACAAGAGCTAACTATCGAAAAAGGTGAATTTGGATCATCAGATTGACGGCGCATCTGAAAACAGTCAACCCTGCACTCTTGCTTGAGTAGACAGTGGAAACTGTCTTCTTTCCTCTGTAACTCTGTAAAAAGCCTACAAAACATCTGAAACTACCTTTGTGTATGTACGCCAAACTAGACCGCAGTGACACAATTGCTTGGTAGTCACTTTGCCTCGCCGCAGAGCGACAGCGTAATAGTTGAATGTTTATCAACTTTGCTGCACCGGCTTTAGCTGGCCCTGCCTCCTGCTGCAGCGGGGAAGACACTGGTCGTTCCTTGCCATAGACAACGCATGGGAACTCACCGCTTTCTCAGGACGTGGAAGCAAAATATCACTGCGGGTGTGAATTCAGCATGTTCAAGATCAAACCACCTACTAATAAAGTTTCCTCCAGTGCTTAACTCTTTAAGACCGGGAACGCGTCTGTGTGTCATTTTTAGATTTCGTTGGGCTATTCAAAAATAGCAAATATACAAGCTGATAGCGCGGCACCGAATGCCGCGCTATCAGCTTGTAGATCTGCTATTTTTGAAAAATCACGAAAAGTCACAAATATTAGATTTTTTTTCTTTTTTTTGTAACTCAAATCTTTGCTTCTGGGGGTTCCTGGAACTAAATATTTCACAAATGTTCGCTTTAAAAAAATATATAATCCAAGATTTTGCCACGATTTTTCACGATTTTTCTAAAATAGCAGATCTACAAGCTCATAGCGCGGCACTCGGTGCCACGCTATGAGCTTGTAGATCTGCTATTATTGAATAGCCAACAAAATCTAAAAATGTCACACAGACGCGTTCCCGGTCTTAATGGCTTAATGAGTTATGGAATGAAGACTGTGTCAAAGTGTCCTATTAGGGAGTTCGTAACTCATTGCCTTACAGACACACAGGAAGAGTACAGGAATGTGGGGCACTGCATGAGCCACGCTGATATATACAGTAAGCTGCGATATAAATAATACAGAGCAGGTTAGAATTACTACTTCTCATTATGGAACTGTGTGCAAATCTTCAACCGAAAAAACATCCAACAAGTCTAATTAAGACCATCTGCTACCAAGAGGCCTGTAGCTTTTCTTCTGCTGCTTACTGCGTGGGGTTGTGCTCACGAGGGGTGTTGCCAGGGAGAAGTACAGAGGAAAGATGGCATCCGCCCACGAGAACTTTGAAATCAGGAAAGCTAGGGCCTCTTCGTTCACCCTGATTACCCATCCATTGAGACCACCCCTGATGCTATTGGAGACGCGCGTTTCTCAGTTGGGGTACGTGTACCCCCTACGCATACCCCCAGGGGTATGAAGGTTCAGTGGGTACATGAGAGAGAGCGGAAAATTGTAAACATGTTATTTGTACCCCTATGTTTAATTACAAAACTGGCGGAACTGCTGATATGCAAAGTGTTGAACAAAATCAAGTCAAAAAGCTTGACTAGCTCAACTGTTATTGAATATGAATAAATACTTATTATATGGCGTTATGCTGTTTCACTGACATCAAAACTGGACTTACTAAAATGTTATGGCCACAGTGTTCAAATTAATCTGCACTAGGGAGGAGGCGCTAATTGGAGGCACTAATTGCAACACTTAATTTCTTATTTGTAATGTTATATTCTTCAACAGGTGGTTTATCATTCCTTCATAGTATCATCAAATCATATAAAATAAATAATTGTCTTTATTGTCCCCTCAGAGAGAAACATGGCACAAAACAAAATAATACCAAGAGACAATACATTAAGTCCCCAGTATACACAAAACCATCATATCAGCGAGGCAGTTTGTTTAGTGCAGCAATGGCTGAAGCGACAAAACTCCAACTAAAACTAACTTTTTGTTCTGTATCTTCGTCCAGATGGCATGAGTCTGACGTGACGATGTAGGGCATGATCAGTGTCTTTTGCTATTGTGAGTACTAAACGTGTGATGGCTTTATTGTTCATATCAGATTCAGAAAGTGTTGTAGGAAGTGTAGGAAGTCCGATCTTAGAGGCAATACTGAAAAGTTTGTTTTTGTTAAGACATGGACAAAAGTGTTGTCCATGACAAAACAATAATAATTATATCATATCACATCAATAGCAGATCTACAAGCTCACGACACATCACATCGTGACGCGTTGTGAGCTTGTAGATCTTCCATTTTCAAATAGCCTATGTATGCATGTATAAGTTTAAAGTGCTCATGTGGCCTAGTTACTTCTTTTGGGCTTGTTTTCATAGACCTGGTTGCTTATTTCTCTCGCTTGCAAAATCTGGTAAGCAGCAGCAGGCAGGCTGTCTGTTTTGCTATGATTTCTCAAATTATTTTAATTCATGACCTGAATGTACAGTAGCCTATCAATGCTTGTAAGCATTTCGTGAGTCTCTCTCTGTGCTACTCATAGAGAAAGTTAGGCGCCGGTGAATTATAATAATTATAATATTAACTATATTATAGTGAAGAAACATGTGCTTTTCTCTTGCAAAATATTGTAGTCGGGTAAAGGGGTACTTGGGATTCAGAAATCAGGGAAAGGGGGCCAAAAAAGTTTGAGAACCACTTTTGTAAGAGTGTGTCTGCTGTGTGGGGTGGGATTAGGATGCCTGGAAATAAAATGCCACTATTTGCAACAGGACAAATCTGCTTCAAGCAGGGGCATGCACAAGAATGTAGAGGTGTCTGGGGATGTAAAAGTAAAAGTGGCTACAGAGTACAGAAGATGGGAGGCTCACACTGATTTTTATTTACAAATCCATTCTTGGCAAACCTCCCTCTTGCTTATCTTCTCTCTTAAACTTGAATTACTGAAAATACAATCGCTGTTCTCAGGCCACTTTACGATTTGCTATTCCGAAAGTCCAAACAGAACTGGGAGAGAACATTGTAGTAACCATCAATATTTTTAAAACTATGGTGACATCTAGATCTAGATTTGATCATTTTAATGTTACTCAGGACAAACCTGGTTAAATAAAGGTTAAGCCCTACAGTATACTTTGTTGTACGACTAATAGCGGTGTGATGTGTTGTGAGCTTGTAGATCTGCTACTGAAGTTTCACTTTTTTTGACCATTTTGATTATTATAATTTTTTTACAATTATTTATTTGTTTATGTTCACCTAGAATGACATGCCCAAATTATTAGGGATGCCATGGTTTATCAAGACCTCCAGTACTACTTCCAGGTCCAGTGTTAGCTAAACTGTGCTGTAACTTATGCAGACTTTGTCTGGATGGAAGAAGAATAGATGATTGGAGAGACCTCAGAGGGACATGGACTTTTTCTTATTGAAATGTGACTTACGCTGAGCAATTCTGTAGGCTTGGAATCCTCCCTGAACTTACTGGCAGATACTTCTCCAGATGAAGGAGTCGCTGTGTTAAAGGTCGGGTAGTCTTGAATTAGTCTCCTCACATCAAATGCCTCCTTTGCATAGGCTCTTACACAGTTATTCTCTGTGATATTCTTCTTCCATGTTACGGTTTCAAAAAGGAATTTAATACCTTGAATACAACTCTGGAATTTACTGTGATATGTTTTATTGTAGTAGTATTGTTATTTTAAATTGTTAATACTAGGCCTGTGCCCGTCGGGCACCGGCCTACTCGGGAATGATGCAAGTCTTTGATACCTGGAACGATGCAAATAGGGAATGCATGCCCACCCTGTTATGCAATACCTGTTGTCAGAGTACCCGTTGTAACTGTCTGTCCTTGTCCCTTTTATGCCCATATATGGAAATCCCTGATGTTATCAGTATATGGACATATATGGGTATATCAGGGGGATCAGCGGTTCTGGGAAGTCCTTGTGCAGTGGTAAACATCTGTGGAGAATGTCTGAAGAGTGCAAACTGACTGTGGAAAGTGGACTGAAAAACTGAGGGGAATGTAATGCTTGCAGAAATATAATATTCACTTGTGGGTGAATTCTGGAATACAACTGATAGACTTATTTATAAAAATGTAATCAACAACAAGCCAACAACCAGACACTTTCAACCTGTCATCCCTAATTTAAGCATGACATTATAGGTTATATAGATTATACATTTTAATGTGGCAAAAATAGCAGATCTACGTAGAAGCTCACATGCGTGACACCGTTGTACGCAGAAGTAGAAAACAGGGCTTAAGTTAAGTGTGTTCAAAAGTGTGTTCTCCTTGTGGCAGGAGTTAAAGAAAACGGTGCTATTTTCTACTAGTTTCTCACAAATCAATACAATATTCACTTTGAAAAACAGCAAACAGAGCACTGCTGCAGGTACGCTGAGTATAAAACCCAGAGCTCTACAGTAGGGAGTTGCAGATATCAAAAAGGCAGCTCTTCTGATAGCAAAAACGACTATATCATGATCCAAAGAAAATGAAAGCAGTCAAATATTCCTCACTGAGAGTGAGGAGAGAGATATGGAGAGTGGCTTTAAATAATAAAAGATCCACACAAATTCCTTTTGGTTCAGATGTTTGAGGCGATCACCTCTTCTATCTGAGCTCTTTTACAAGAGCGCTGCAAGGTAAACAACGCAGACTCTATTTACAGCGCACCATCATATCTAAAATCTAAAGTTTGGCAGATGTGATTAAGTGATTATTAAGTATAGTGACAGTACAGCACTCACTTGGTGAGATGGCATGGTGAAACCACAACAAGCAAGAAGACACAAAGATGAAACACTTGTACCGCAACATAGCCACAACTCAGCGTAGTAGGGGGTACTAAGCACAAAAAATGGCCAAATCGTTACGCGGCGGATAAAAGCATGAAATTTGATACAGATGTCCCTTGGGTCATCCTAAAACATCCTAGAAGGGGTGCCCAAAAAAATCTTAAACAGGAAGTGAGTTATGGACAAAATTCAAAATGGCCACCTAAACTGTTGACCGTTGACTCAAAAGACAACAAAAGAATCTCCAAAAAGCATAAAATTTGGCACATATGTCCCTTGGGTCATCCTAAGACATCCTAGAAGGGGTGCCCAAAGGAATCTGAAACAGGAAGTGAGTTATGGACTAAATTGAAAATGGCCGCCTAGTGTTGTCGATTGACTCAAAAGACAACTAAAGAATCTCATAAAAGCATACAATTTGGCACACATGTCCTTTTGGTCATCCTAAGACATCCTAGAAGGGGTGCCCAAAAAAATCTTAAGCAGGAACTGAGTTATTGACAAAATTGAAAATGGCCGCATACAGTGTTATCCATTGACTCAAAAGACAACTAAAGAATCTCATAAAAGCATACAATTTGGCATACATGTCCCTTGGGTCATCCCAAGACATCCCAGAATGGGTGCCCAGAAAAATCTTAAACAGGAAGTGAGTCATTGACAAAATTGAAAATGACCGTCTACAGTGTTGTCGATTGACTCAAAAGACAACTAAAGAATCTCATAAAAGCATACAATTTGGCATACATGTCCCTTGGGTCATCCTAAGACATCCTAGAAGGGGTGCCTGAAATTATCTGAAACAGGAAGTGAGGTATTGACTAAATTGAAAATGGCCGTGTACAGTGTTGACAGATGATGCAAAAGACACTCGTAAAAAATAATCTCATATAAAAGCATGAAATTTGGTACAAATGTCCCTTGGGTGATCTGAATGCATCCTAAGGGGTGCCAAAAAAAGTTTTAATAGTCTCTCAATGGAAAACACTCCTCCCACACGGGCTGCACTGCTACAATATTCAAATCGAGCAGCCAATCTGGCATTTGGTGCAGAAGCCTGAAAGCTATGCAATCTCTACCATCTCCTGACAAATATGGATGGATTAAAGTCGCTGATTCGTGGACACCTTTATGGACACTCTTGCCAGAGGCTGCTTAAGTTTGTAGAGAACTCAAGTGTGGCTGCAAAGCTGAGCCCTTCTGTTCGAGAAAGTGTAGATGCCGGGATGCTGGGTTACCTTGCAGAGCATTATGCCAATGTGCTGGTAATTGCGAAATGGCACACATGAATACATGTAGTTACTAAACACTAATCACAAAAAAACAGTAATGATCAAGAAGAAAATACATGAGAAGATAGAGTGTAAAACAAGCAAGAAGATAAATAAATAAGATGCAGAGAGTAAAATAAGAATATGCAGAGTAAGATAAATAAAGAAGATTCAAAGAGTACAATAAAAAAATAATGCAGAAAGTAAAATGAATAAGTGATGTAGAAATGAAAACAGAAGGTAGACTACAAAATACGGCAGGTTATGCACTGCATAACCTGTCGTATTGAGTCTGCATAATATGTAGACTGCCATGGTCAACTGTTTAAACAGCCATTTAGAATTTCTTCAACATGGTCCCTTCCTAAAAAGTTTAATAAACAAGCAAATAAATAACCTCTTCTAGGATATATTAAGAAGCACTCAATGTACGTACCAAATTATATACTTTTATGACGTCCCTTTATGTTTTCTTTTGTGTCAACTGCTTTAGGCGGTCACTTCCTGTTTAAAACCTTTTTGGGCACCCCTTGTAGGATGCGTTCAGATCACCCAAGGGACATTTGTACCACATTTCATGCTTTTATGAGATTCTTTAGGTATCTTGCATCATCTTTCAACACTGTAGGCGGCCATTTTCAATTTAGTCAATAACTCACTTCCTGTTTCAGATTATTTTGGGCACCCCTTCTAGGATGTGTTAGGATGACCCAAGGGACATATGTGCCAAATTGTATGCTTTTTGGAGATTCTATAGGCTTTTTGAGTCAATCGCCAGCACTGTAGGCGGCCATTTTCAATTTAGTCAATAACTCACTTCCTGTTGAAGACTTTTTTGGGCACCCCTTCTAGGATGTCTTAGGATGACCCAAGGGACATGTGTGACACATTTTATACTTTTTGGAGATTCTTTAGTTGTCTTTTGAGTCAATCGACAACACTAGGCGGCCATTTTCAATTTGGTCAATAACTCACTTCCTGTTTCAGATTTTTTTGGGCACCCCTTCTAGGATGTCTTAGGATGACCCAAGGGACATGTGTGCCACATTTTATGCTTTTTGGAGATTATTTTGGTGTCTTTTGAGTCAACGGTCAACAGTTTAGGTGGCCATTTTGGATTTTGTCCATAACTCACTTCCTGTTTAAGATTTTTTTGGGCACCCCTTCTAGGATGTTTTAGGATGACCCAAGGGACATCTGTATCAAATTTCATGCTTTTATCCGCCGCGTAACGATTTTTCACTTAGTACCCCCTACTAGCGAGGTCTTCTGTAATCACGGCATCTATAGTCTGTTTTGTAGTTGAGCGTTGGCTTTTGACATGGTAAATGTAAAGGTACAAGATACCAAGTAGACAGCATTTCACCAACATTTTGCGAGCCAGAGGTGTATATCAAAATAAAGAATGAAGTTAAACAAGAGTGACCATGACATGAGGATATTCACAAGTGTGTTTGGTGAAACTGCAGATGTCCATAAGGTAACCCCCAACAAACGCACTCTCATTTACCCAACACAACGTAGATTACACAGTGCATGGGTAGAGCCCAATTCATACTCGTCGGTTGCCAAAAGGTATACAACTACAAACTAACAACACGTCGCATTGCAGCTCATTGTTAGCTTGTAGATCTGTTGTTTTTGCCAAGCGACACCTTCGCGTGATGGAGTATCACGTATGCTTTTGAATATATCGCTATTACTAGTTGCATTCTGTGACTGCACATCGTTCACTGTCATCGTCTACTGACAGTACGGCGTGTACTGAATTGAATACTGCACCCTGTTTACTCTCCACTGACAGTATACACTAGCAAACTGCACAAACTTTACTAGTTAATCAAACTTTTGAGTTTGTTATCAAATTGATAACCACTTCTAAAGAATTGTCTAATTTTCATTCATAATTGAAATTAATGTCTACATTAAACAAATGTTAAGGACCGTATCAGATGGCACTGAATCGCAACGAATTGTTTCGTGTAAGAATGTCTTATAAGGGAGAGATGCACATCCCAAAAAACATTTGGATGGAACCAAAATGCTGAACGAACAGACTAATAGGGACGGTTTCCACGGTCAGACCATTAGGCTGCTGAACAGGCAGTGAACCCTGTTGCAGTGTCAGTCTCTCATGCACCCATTACACTGGCACAATCACCTTATGTACAGTATATGACTATGAATATACAGTACTCCTATCTCACACATTGCATACATATTTGATATGTGCTGCTATGTGATGTATTTTATTCACACAAGAGACTGCGGTGCTCTGCCTTTATTGGTTTGAGTACACCTTTTATGTATATTACATATTGTTTGTGTTGGTATTTCCCCCCCCTCTATTCTTCTTCTTATTTAAATGTATCCGCAATTTGTGTGTAGCTTGTCCAAAAAATAATTTCACCCACTCACTTACAGCACACATGTAAACAGTATAGTACAATGGGAAGTGGGAATTGGCAGACGACTATAAAAAGGTTGGAAAAACAAGATAATGGCAAGTAGTAGTGGAGTTGCAGCAGCAGCGGTGATAATAACAGTTATACTTACAGGGTGTGTTCTGCCATCATTTGATACAGCACTCAGACCATTTTGTTGCGTGGAGTTGGTCATTTGTGCTATGGTTCTTTGGCATCAGGCCTCATCTGAACATCTTTGGGAAAGGTTGGCTTGGAATGACAATCACAATGTGTAGTCTCTCGTGAGCCGGTTCACCACTGCAATGCAACAAGATTGCATCAGTATTTCTCAATGGGCTATTGAACAGCGGACAGCCACAATATATCGTCGCTGTCGGGCGGAAAACCTTGTATGTTCAAAAAACGTTACTTTCAGGAAATGGGAGAAGGAAGCTGTGTTCCAGTAGTTATTATTTAGTCACATACAAGCTCTTGTTCATACCTTTGGTTAAATATTTATAAAACCCACAGACAGACTTAACCACTTTCATGTTCACTTTCAAAATGTTTCACAAATAGCGAAACTAGCAGATCTACAAGCACAACTCGACACGTTGTAGTCAGGGGTTACCAGATCTGCTTATTATAATTTCCCCGCAAGATTTTATGTGAAAATAGCCGATCTACAAGCTCGCAACGCGTTGTGAGCTTGTAGATCTGCTATCTTCAAATAGCTGATGTATATGTTAAAGTGCTCATGTGGCCCATAGTCGCTTCTTTTGGGCTGGTTTTCCTACACCTGGTTGCTTGTTTCTCTCACAGAATCTGGCAACACTGATTGTAGTAGGCCTTTAATTTACTTAAAAAGCTGAAATATGGAGATACAAGGATTCTGCCCGACAGCAACGATATGCAAGTCTGTGACAAATAAATTATAAACTGACCCAAAAAAATTATGATAATAACCTTGCAATAGAAATTATTTATACAGACCGCTCTTGCTCGGCCAGTTCTCCCTGCTGTGCTCGCATGAAAATTTAGAGTTTGGCTTTACTGACTAAATCAAATGTCTTTCCCTCGTCTTAAATAACATAAACATCTAGCATTGACAAGGCTCTTCAACCTCAATTTCCGGGTCTCATTTTGATAACAAAAGACAACTCCAGACTCCAGAGAGCAATGAAACTATGATGAGTGTGTCTTTCTAGCTCCCTTTCTTTTACCACAATACTCAGGAGACAATTCTTTCAGGATTTGATTTGGATTTGAATTTATTTGGGTAAACCACATGAACCCCAGCGTCACTATTCTGCGGGCGTAGATTCGGCAAAAATTGCATATCTACAAGCTCACAAGACAAAACCAAAGCAATGCTTTGTGAGCTACTGAGCTTTTAGATCTGCCATGTTCTACGAAGAGGTAGAATGACCAAAGGAGGGGGCCTAGTATAGACCCCAAAGGAAGTATACTGTAGGGTTTAAGTGATTAAACCTAAACTATAAATCTACATTTGTATTTTAACTCAGAGGATGGCAAGATTAAGTATGCAAGATTTCAATTGTGGTCCTTGCTGGAAAACAAACTAATTTGGCTGTTTTCTTTTGAAGAGAAAGCCTGGGAATTAGGTAATAATGTGACAGTATGTGGGGTGACTACTCTATTAGTGCATTCGTTAAGGTATTTATACACACAATTTTTAAAGAATCATTAGTAGGCCTAATGTGGATATGAAGAGCAAGAGGTTTGCGAAATTGTCCATTAATTTCACAAGGTTTCACACAAGGTTTCAATATACACCGTTTTCAAACAGCAAAATCACACACCATGCAAATGAGCAGTCAACCACAATCATAAAAACATTCATATAGATTTTTTGTAAATGTTGTTAAGCATTAACCACTACCTTTTAACCACTTCTGGCATCCCCATTAGGCTTGTCATAGACAACAACCAAAATTCAAAATTATTTACAAACATTTGGGAAATACATTGTGGTTAAATGCTCAAGAAACCTGAGGTTGGCCTAGAATAGCAGATAGCCTACTGATAATGAAGGGTCTTAGTTCCCTCCTTGTATTGAAGCACAAACTGGTCAAATATGATTTGCTTTTTGAAGGAATCAAACAGGTATCCACACACACACACACACACACACACACACACACACACACACACACACACACACACAGTGGTGTGAAGTAACTAAGAACATTTACTCAAGTACTGTACTTAAGAACAATTTTGAGGCATTTACTGGAGTATTTCCAATATTCTGTACTTTTATTTCTATTCCACTACATATGCCCCCCCAACCACAACCACACACACACACACACACACACACACACACACACACACACACACACACACACACACACACACACACACTAGAGATACATTACAACACAAGCACCAATGAATGTAAAACACGCCTACAGAGAGTTGAGCAACTCTAAATGCTTGCTAGCTACACCATGAGCCAAACAACACAGCACAGGTGTCTGCTGCCATCTGGAATCATGTAACCCCCAAAGGTAGCGAAGTTAAAACACAATTAAACCACTAAAGAAACCGTGAATTCAGTAACAGCCCGAATAAAGTTCTAAATATTATAAATAAGCTAAACAGTGCTTTAATACAAGCTTACTTACAACCACAAGGGCAATGTATGCCACTGTTGTGTTGCCACAGCAGAGAGCAGGCAGTGGGCGGGAGGAAATGGGTTGCACTACCCTGGTCAGCAGGGGCTCCATATTAGCGTCAATGCATAACATAAACAAATACAGAAAAACAAAGTCCCCGTGCAGCGGTGGAAAGTAACTAAGTACATTTACTCAAGTACTGTGTTTATAAGTGACATTTTTAGGTATTTTTACTTTACTGGAGTATTTCCAATTTTAAGTACTTTTACTTCTACACCACTACATCTCAAATATTGTACTTTTACTCCACTACAATTATTTGAAAACTAGTTACTAGTTACTTTTTAGATTTAGATATTTATTACTAAACATACATTAACCACCTCAGCCCAATATACATTTCGGCTATTTGAAAATATTTTAAAAATATTTGTATACATTTTGAAAACTTGAAATGCGACATTTTTATTTACTTACTTTATATAGTAATGCCAATATATTTTGATGCCAAGACTTTTCTACTTTTACTTAATTACATTCTGAATAGGCTTAGCGGTTCCCAGACCTTTTAGGCATTGCACCCCTTTCTACATCCCCAACTGGGCTGATGCATTCCCAAAAATAATATTGCCTATAGCCACATTGAAGGCGTCAAACATGCACTAGCCTCGGAAACCCATGCCTTTTTTTTTAAACATGCACAAATAATGACAACACCAGTGACTAAATATTCAAGAGAGCACAAAAATGGGCACATTTGAATTAAACTGAAACTACACTTTAACAAAGTTTCAATTAATTGCAACAAAGTTACACACAAGTAGTGTATTTGTAGCCTATAGCACTTTTCAGCAACAAAGCAATTCAATGTGCTTTATTGTGCTTTATTATCCTACAAACGTCACTTTTAAGAGGAAGGGTGAGGGCAAGGACACATGCACAGCCTCATTGGCAGAGAGCCATCATGAGAGAAGATGGGGGAAAGTGCTGCCATTAAATTAATTAACGAAAATTGCATTAATTAAAATAACTGAAAGTGCAGATGAAATGCATTTTGGGTACAATAATTGACTTATTAAAATGTATGTTTTAAAATTTGAATTAAACTTTTACCAAAGTGTACAAAGGAAATGTTTTAATTGCATGCTTTAAATTCATGAAAAATCCCATTTGAAAAAAATACAGTGTAATTATTAGGCTACATAGATGCGTTGCGAGCTTGTAGATTGGGTATTTTCAAAGCATATTGACAAAATGTTTTTAAAACATTAACAACACAAATATTGAATGGGGGTCCTTGGCAGAAAATATTTTCAGTTGGGTGTCCACAGCCAAATATATATACATTTGGGGGTCCTTGAAAAAGGTCTCATGAAAAAGTTTAAGAACCATGCAAATCATGCATAATTATTGCACAACAATAAGTTGTGCATTGTGCACTTCAAATGTATTGCATTATGAACATGTTGCAAATTTGATGATAAAATTGACAGCTTTGTAACTCACACATTTTGCTCTCTATTTTTAACTTTTTGTCATCAGTTTCCTCCCATAGAGTGTAGGGTCCAAATATGAGATGCTTTCATCAGCCTGTGCAGTTTGCAAAACAGACCGGAGCAGCAGCCTGGTCCCATAGACTATCATGCTGGTTGATGGGCTTTTGCTTTATTATTTATAAATAACAAATATGAGGGCAGATGTAATTTAAATTCCCGGGATGATTTATGTTTCCAGTCAGCCCTGGTTACTTGATTAAATGAACAAAAACAGTGAATAAAAAAATATTCTATCTAACTTTACAAACTGAAATGAACCAGCCCAGTGGCCTTGTTACAATTTACAATTTAGGCATTGAAGTATAATCTGTGTGGAACACCGTGGATTTAAACCGTGGAGCAATGCCAGCCTTTAGTGAGAATGTTAGAACAAAGGAGACATCAAATCTGAGGTGATAAGGTTTTCTCTCCTTTCTTTATTTGTCGACAAGGAGCATCAAAATGGTTACTGCAGGAGGGTCCAGAAACGCAGCACCCCGCTACTCTCCAAACAACATGTTTATATACAGTAGATTCGAAAGAGACGCTGTTTAACAAGAGCTCCTCCTCTGTCTCTTATCAGCCAATCGGGAGCTGAACCGTCGTGGCCGGGCGGACAGCTACTGCGCATAATATTCTAAGATCACACAGTACAGGGGAGTCAATTCAGCAATATCTAATTTCAGTACAGAACCATGTTTCACAATGAAGTTTTGTTATTAGATTAATACTTTGTACAACATACACTTTAGAATGATACCAGGAATTACATTCTTATTCATCTGTAAACAATAGTTAACTTTAAAGACTTTAATAACACAGCATCCATTCATGTGAATACGTTTTACTTCTCCTGGCTTTTACCTATATTAAACCTACACAGGCCATAGTTAAATACTTTTGTTCATTTTAACTTCAGTATATATTTTCACATTTCAACCCAGTATTTTAACTGAGTCTGTAGCTCTGTTATTAAAACAGGGCTGGGGGAGACACTGCTCTCACAGACATGTTAAATAGATCCACATGGTGCCGGGCTTCAAACGAAGTGAATACAATGAGACAAAAGCTTTCTAGTCCAGGTGAAAACACATGCTTCTTTTGTTATCCAAAGTGAGGTGTTGTCTTGGTCACAGAGCTGACTTGCCAATGTAAATGGCCAGAAACCCCCCTTTACCTGTCCTGCCTTTTGGGGAACATTGGCAGACTTCTATATTTTTAACTAATTCTGTGTACTAATTAAATAAGTGGAGTTCTGGCTCATTTTAGGTATGATTATGGCTGGACGATATACTTCAGCATAAAGCAGACCCTCGTGATTAAGAGTTTCTGCCCTGAGACTGGGAGGTTGGGGGTTCAATTCCCATTCGAGTCATACCAAAGACTATACAATTTTTACCCAATGCCTCCCAGCTTGGCACTGGTTGGATGGTATACAGTAAGTCCGTCCGACCTAATAACGTCATGTCCAGGTCATGAAGCTGCCTCTACGGAAAAGGGAGATAGGCTCCTGACCTAATGGGCCACAAGGCTAGTTTACTTTTTACTGAAATTACCAGTATCCAATGGTAATCATTAATCAAACAAGCCACAGTATGCTTTGGAAAATGTTCAGCAGTAATATCAAATACACTGTGATTTGGAGTGGTCGATCCAGGCCACCGGTAGGGCCTTTAATTTTTACTATTTTACTATTATTTTTACTATATACTTTAAAGTATCAGCATTCAGATGACACCAAGGATGTTGTCGCTGACAGAAAAGTAAGCCTGCAGTTATTCAACTTTCAAACACAATGTTTTTTCTTAATCCTCTCACATTGTTTTGCTTTGTATGGCAGTACCTAGACACCTAGCCCCCGAAGGGTATGAAACAATGCACGAATAGTGCTCACCAAAACAATCTGACCTTGGTGTGCATCTGTGAGTAAATAGAGTCCATCCAATGCCTTGGTAATAGCATTTGAGCATTGCACAGAGAAAGGGCTGCGTGGGAGAAGCTATCATAATACACCGCTCACTCTGCCACTGATGAGAATGCATGAGTTTCTATAAGCAACGGAAGATTTTTGTTGGCAGTAAAGAAAATGAAGGCCACAAGATGCGTTGTGTATTCAACCCTCGTCCTGCATTCCACCTTCCTCTTTGTTTGTTCTTGGATTCGAAGAGCAGATTGTTGTCGGAGTGAACAGAGGATTCTCTCATTTTCTTTCTATCCTGCAAGGCCAGGCATGAATGGTCTTTCTTCTCTGCAGATGTCGTTCCACTGTCCTGTAGGGAAAGTGATGGATATTTCATTATTCTACAGAATGTCTGATATGAACGCACTGCGAACAACACATTCCAGTCATGAGATTCCTGGTTGTGTTTAACCACTTAAAAATTGAACAGCTGCCATTTTGGCTTGAAAAAGAGATCTCAAGTGAACCTGATAAGTGGTAAGTGTCTACCTGGTAAAATAATGGTAAAATAAGTGCATTCTATATCTATATAATTCTATATTCTATATACGTATGTCGTATGTCCATATACGTCCACAGGGGGGCCGGTGTCCCCCTGGGGTCCGTATTTGGTCCCCTCCTTTTTTCCACCAAATTCCTTTGCCACAAATAGGAGGTGTAAAAGCTTGCAACGTGTCGCAGTTTTCACTTTTTTTTCTCATAGTTCTCACTTTTTTTTTGTCTAATGTTCGCAGATTATGATAAGCCCAGAATAGGAACACTAGAGTTCTGTTAAAGCTGAAAATACACTGGGCAGAGAGTCGGGCTCTGAGCATTGGGAGTAGTCTGTTTGATGCGTCCGTGTTCTCGGCTGTAGTGGGGGGCCCAAGTTGAAAAATATCCACCTGGCCATCTCCTATTGCTTAATTTAAAGCCAATCATCATCTGGGAAGGAGTACCATGGAACGGAAGTACAAGACAAGTAACAAAAAGATGGTGATGGTGTCTTTCTGCTGCTCCATTTCCAAAACACATGACAAACCTGTTAGTCAATTTAGAATTTTAGATGGTGTTTCTGATCGAGGATAGAACACCACTTTATAATATTTCTGAATGGGTCTGAAGCAGCAAAATATCTAGTATACTGCAGTTCCAGGTAGTGAAAAGAGATAGAGGATTTTCATAATACTCAAGTTTGGGCCGCTATGCGGCCCTCACACCTACGTTGCACCGCCGATCCGACCACTATGTCCATATATGGAGATATGATGTATCCGTCAGTCCATGTCCCTTTTATGCCCATATATGGAGATCGCTGATGTCATCAGTATATTCTCATATATGGGCATGCCCCATTTTTTGCCCATATATGGAGCTGACTGATTTGTTTGCACCTGATGCCATGAGGACACATTGAGGTTAGACAACACACTTTTGGGCGTAGATGCATTGGGAACTCCATAACCATATTATGGTTATGGCTGAGTCGTAGCGACATGAGCGTGGCAATGTGGTCCACCGGCCGGTCCTCCATTAAGCCAATTCATAATTAATAATTCGACAAATCCGACAATGCAATTGCATGGCAAAATAAATCAAACGTTTGAGCAAAAAAGGCAAGCATCTTAATCAGTTTTGCTTACCCCAAATTTTTTTTCAGATAAAAGAACAGCTTTTATGATCATTTAAAAAAACAGAGTTGGCTTTATTATCAGAACTAAATGTGGAGAAGCATCGTTCAGTTTTATGCACCACATATCTCAAACAAACTCCCAGAAAACTGCAGGTCTGCTACAACTCAGTTCTTCTTTTAATTTTTTTATCAAAACTAAAGACTTCTGTTTCCTGCTGCGTTTTACTGAAGTTCTTCAGTCATCAAATCATTTCTTCTGCACTGTAATTTTATTTTTCAGTTTCATTTTTACTGCATTTTATTATTTATTTTTGTTTTATTCAAACGCTTTTATAATGTGCTTTTTTTTTTTGCACTCTCTGGTCTGTGATTGAATGTTTTAATGTTTTATGTAAACCACTTTGAATTGCCTTGTTGTTGAAATGTGCTAAACAAATAAACTTGCTTTGCCTTATTTGGAGTAAGATCTGCATATTAAAGCGCATTCCTTCGCAGCAGCACAGGAGTGTGAGGATGATTTGGGAGAAAAGGACTGCACACTGAGATGTCACGCCCATGAGGCAGAATCTCTGTGTTATGACCCAGGGACAGAACAAGGTGAACCCTGAACGGCTCGTTGAAAATACTGCCTCCCAGCACATTTCTCCATCACTTGTCTTTATTTATGCGTTTGCATGTCATGTTTTGTACCCCAGCAAGTGCACAGAGATGGCAACATCGGTTGGGGCGTCAGTTCAAAGCACACTTTATCACAGTTAAGGTGTTAGAGCAGCAAAGTAAGCACGTTTTCTCTTTTTCCCGTTCACCTTGCAGCTGCTTTCACTGCCCATGTCTTGGAGTCACAGTAATAATATGCTCATGTGATTATTATGCAGTCTTGGGTTATCATTAAAAGCAATAAAGGCAGCGATGTGACGAACTCACCGGAACAGTTGTAGGTCTTGCTTAACAGCCCTTCCCTTCATTAAAAGTTAGTTAATTGACAATGAGCTGGATATACTTGTGAAAGAGTAACGGCCTGGGAGGGAAGGTCGGCCTGGGTGAACGGACACCGCCCTCGCTTGTGTCAATTAATATGAGATTAAAAAAAGGACAATCGTTGAAAATTACCTGCAGCTCACATAAAGAGGTGGGAAGGAAGGATGACCTCAAAACCGATAATGTATCTATCATAAATGTTGCAGTCGCTAGAACAATGGCCGCCGGGACAGGACTATTGTAAAGACAACCAACCAGTAACCATGTTACGTTGAGAGCTATTTTCATAACCACTTTCAACCTGATGTCCCTTTGGACACGTCGTATAGGTGAACGTTTTCTAATACGAATTCTAAACATACATTCTTTTTTTTTTTTGCTAGTGAAAATAGTCGATCTACAAGCTCAGGTCGGCTATTTTCAATATTGTATATTGTATAGGGCTTAAGTGGTTAACTAAAAGGCTGTGCGCAGTGTGCGGTCCCATTCATTTCATCTATAGGTGGTTCTATGCTGCCCCCCCCCCACACATATCCACCTCTCCTTTTCTCCGTTTGTCCGCTCCATTGCTTTCCTGTCATCTCTTATTTTCTTCTTTGCCGTGGCCAGTCGATGCATTTCCTCTGCATCTTTCCATCTCTCCATTATCTCCCCCATGTTTCAGTGTTTCTCTCTTGACCCCCCACCCTCCCTCCCTCCCTCCCTCTCTCTCTCTCTCTCTCTCTCTCTCTCTCTTTCTTTCTCTCTGTCCTCCCATCTGCTCTTGCTCCCTCAATGCGGCCCACTCCATACCCTATTCAGGCCTCCTTGAGACGCAATCGCTCCATCTCTCCATCTCACACTGCCCTTCCCTCATCTGTCCTTCTCTCTATCCATTCATCCATCTGACCTTCCATCTGTCTGTCCGTCCGTCCGTCCATCCATCCATCCGTCCGTCCGTCCATCCAATCTTCCATCCATATATCCATCCATCCCTCATATCCATCTACCCATCCATCCAGTGTTGCCAGACTCCGTGAGAGAAACAAGCAACCAGTTCTAGGAAAACCAGCCCAAAAGAAGCAACTATGGGCTTTAACATATATACATCAGCTTGTAGATCGGCTATTTTCAAATAAAATCTTGCGGGGATATTATGATAAGCAGATCTGGCAACCCTGCATCCATCACCTGTGCGTCCTGTCCATTCGTCCGTCCATTTGTCTCTCCATCTCTGTCCCAGCCCGTTGCCATGCCTACAGCACTGTGATGTGGAGATAGAGGCTGTAGAGGAGATAAACCCCCCGCAGGTCACTGTCCATGTACCGACTGATAAACATCAAACACCACCTCCAAATACTGGCTCTCCCTTTCACCAGCCTCTCTTATGTCTGTCGCTTTGAGTGTGTGTGTGTGTGTGCGTGTGTGTGTGTGTGTGTGTGTGTGTGTGTGTGTGTGTGTGTGTGTGTGTGTGTGTGTGTGTGTGTGAGAGAGAGAAGCTGTGTGTGAGTTTTTTATCTTTACTTTTTTCTGAAGTTGAATCAAAACTCATTACACACGCGCGCTTACACGCACACACGCACGCACGCACGCACGCACGCACGCACGCACGCACGCACGCACGCACGCACGCACGCACGCACGCACGCACGCACGCACGCACGCACGCACACACACACACACACACACACACACACACACACACACACACACACACACACACACACACACACACACACACACACACACACACACACACACACACACACACACACACACAATCTCATTACATGCATTTGAATTGTGTTATGGTAGTGTTTAAATATTGATAGGACTGGGCATCCAGGTGGCTCAGGGAGTGAGTTCTCATCCTCCATTACTCACATTGTTGTGGGTTCATAACAAGTTTGTGATCTTTGGCCAGTAAGAAACCACTCCCGTCTCCTCTCTCCGTCTCCACTCTCCACATATAATGAAGCGAAAGTCATCATAAAACAGAATTATGCATGTGTGGCGATGGTGTGCGTTCAATATCTATGAGGTTACACAAGTTCACAACATGTCCACGAGGCAAATCAATACAGGCCATCAATAAAGATCATGGAGAATAAAAAACACATTTCCAGATTGATAGATAGATAGCTTTATTAGTAGAAAAAACCTGACTTAATATTCCACTGAAGGGCAATAAACAGACATTTATAACATCTGAAAGATTCTCGCTCACTCACTTTTGCTCATGGATTCTGGGATAATTAGTCATTTAGTCATTTAGTCCCCACTCCTCTGGGGGATTTTTTTGTCACTCTACATTTGCACATTTGTGAAAGGTTTCCTTTACATTTACCCATCCTGTAACTAATAGGAATAGTTGCTAGGGATGTAACGAGTCACTCAACCCATGATTCGATATGATTCATGATACAGGGACGTCAGCCCAAAAAACATTCGATTCAACTTGTTATTCCCAGGTGGCCTGTCTATTCATTCAGCTATGGACACCCCCAATGTGTGATATACACTAGTTTAATAATCTGAGGCCTGCTAGGCTAACTGCTGTAAATGTTTGTATATAGATTGTATATATAGGCAGGCCTATCTATCTATCTATCTATCTATCTATCTATCTATCTATCTATCTATCTATCTATCTATCTATCTAAATGATGCTCCATGCGGTGTGTATGTTTAAGCGTGGCGGCCAGTGTTGGACGTCTCCAGTAGAGGAAGGTCACCGTAGAGGTGGATGGGAGTGGACCACACACACACCTCCTGCTGCCACCGAGAGATTTATCAGGCCAGCTTTGCTCCCTGAAACACATGGTTAATTTACCAGCCATTACAGGTGACATCTTGATGAATAGAGAGGGCTGTTCACGCATACATAGGAAACGGGCATAAACACACACACACACACACACACACATGCCCACACGCGTGTGCGTGCGTGTGTGTGCGTGTATGTGTGTGTGTGTGTGTGTGTGTGTGTGTGTGTGTGTGTGTGTGTATGTGTGTGTATGTCTGTGTGCACGAGCACGCAAACGCACACGCACACACACATATATGCTCAAGCACACATAGATGCATACTTACATACACACGCAAAAGCACTGACACACACACACACACACGCACACACACACTCACGCAGTGGGAGAATAATGGTCATTTTACTGCAGTGTGCAGGAGCAGAGGAGATAAAAGTTAGTGTTTGGAGAATGATGTGTCAGGCTGGTTTCATTAGCTGTCTGCTCGTCACTGATCATTCCGGAAGGCTACATTACTCCCCGTCGCATCTGGCTCAGGTTTACCAGTACATTGACATTCACAAAGTATCATCTTACTTACTGGGGTAATCCCATCTCATTATGACTCTAACTAATCCTCACGTTATACAACTAATGAGGATTTAAGAAATGTACTCTGATAGGGAAAGCTGGGCATTTGTGTTCAGGTCTCCACAAGGAACCGTGTAGGATTCCTCCCAGCAGTTAACTACTGTATATCGTCGCTGTCGGACAGAAACATTGCAATTTTTTGTGATCATTTTAGACATCTTATTTTTGCTACTTGTGCGTGATACTGTCGTGCAACAAAGTATAAAATGGCGAATAGAAAAAAACACACGAGACTGTCCCTATGGGACCCTTTTCCAAATTACACTTTACATGAGTGACATTATGAACGGTATTTCTTTGCCATGGACAGCCTTGGCCATCCAACATCCAACCACCCAGCCCCATTAATCATAGTTTTCAATCTATAAAACTGATGTATATTGACAAGTTTTATATTGAGCCTCCGTGTTTTGAGTGTGTGTGTGTGGGGGGGGCGGGGGGTTCCATACACACCACCACAACATATTTGATCACTGTCAAAGCTGTGTTGGCTTGAATGCACGACAAACCCTACACTAAGCTCCCCTCACAAAGACTTCTCTACTGTTTGAACCCAGCGGCATGCAAGATGTTTGAACACCTCTGCCCACGCGTGCAGGAAGCGGGTCTGCTGCTTATGTGCTTGAACGGCAGCCCAGAAACGGGGTGTATGGAGGGAGTGTGTCCTTTATTTGCAGGCGACTTGCCAGAGAACATCATCTTCCTCTTCTTGTGTCTTGGGCTGCGGAGCAGAACAATAGGAAAAAAATGTCTCGTGGAGCTTGGACCACAGCTCGATATGGCTTCCCACTTAACCCGTTCAAACCGGGAACGCGTGTGTGTGACCGCTTTATCCATGTTTTATACTTTGGCTATTCAAAAATAGCAGATATACAACCGAGTGCCGCGCTATGAGCTTGTAGATCTGCTATTTTGGAAAAATCTTGAACGTTTGGCAAATATTCAATTTTCTTTTTTTTAAAGGGAACATTTTTTACTCAAATCTTTGCTTCTGGGAGGTCCCTGGAACTGAATATTTTGAGATGGGGGTCAGCTGCCAAATACATATCATTTTGGGTGGTCCTTGACATGAAAAGGTTTTAGCACCACCGATGTATTACAACATAGGTTTTTCAGGAAAAAAATTTAGATGACATTTTGTAGAATCGGAACCTCAAGTCCGAATGGGTTAACGGTGTCTCTGCTCTGCGATCCTGCAGGGACACGCCGGGTGTTTAACGTACATTTCAGAAAACATGGACAAATTCACTTTGCCGTACCTTTGTTGAATATCAAAAGAATGCTCAAGGACCTTTTTTCCCCTCTCTCTCTGATGTTGTGAAAATTACACCAGGCAAATGGAATGAAGGGCCCAAGAGTGGCATCATGGCATAACTCTTCATAAAACAAATATCAGATATCCAATACTTTTTTCCATTGTGCACGAGCTCAGTTGCAATCGCATCAGATAGAAACAGAATTTGATTACAGTCTTTCACAAGTGTGGGTCTCTTTCCCCATCTAATCCGGGTAGGAGGGGAGTGTCATTACCATCTGCACTCATCGAGGTGCAACCTGAAGGTCAGTTCTGATGAAATGGAGAGGCAGCTCAGTTATAGAGAGAGCAGCCATTATCCATGATATGGCAAGACATGATTCACTGTCCCGAGGGAGACGAGAGGAGAGGAGAGACAAAAGGAAAGGGAATGAGAGCAGACAGAGGATGCAGAGGAGCAAAAAAAAAAAGACGATAGAAGAGGGAAGGAAGTCAGTTTCCCCAACCAGTGAGTTGAGATCAGTCGTGTGTGTGTGTGTGTGTGTGTGTGTGTGTGTGTGTGTGTGTGTGTGTGTGTGTGTGTGTGTGTGTGTGTGTGTGTGTGTGTGTGTGTGTGTGTGTGTGTGTACACGTGCGTGCGTGTGCACGTGCGTGTGTGGTGACGCATGCAGTGAAAGGCTGATAGCTGATCGGTGACAAAACTCCCCAACCCACTTAAATCTGACACCTCCTCCCTGCGACTGTTTCCCCGCTCAGGGAAGGCAGTCATGGATGATACCATTGCACTGTACCTGAGAGAAGCCAGAATACTCCCGGCCCAGTTAGAGCTGACACCAGGAAACAAGCCTCCCCGCTCCAGTCCCCTCTGTCTCAACTCCGCAATTTCTCCTCAGCGGAGATGTCCTTTTGACAGACTATTCTGAGCTGCCGAAACCTCTCCGCAAGCCTGTTAGCTGCTCATATCCCCTAAGGGTGGAATTTAAGGGGCGCACAAATGCCTGCTTGCCGGATGGAGAGAATTGAATTGCGGGCTGATCCATAACTCTATCAGCAAGCTGTTTGTCCGTAAGCCGCGGGAATACGAGGACACCCTTATTGTACTGCACCGTCATCTCCAATGCATATATCTGAGGCATGGAGGGAACCAGAGGTTCCCGACCCGTGGGATATTCCATCCTAATAGGGGTGCATTTGAACCTTTGGCCCCCATGTGCGGCCGGGATCCTGCAACCTATCTGCAGGTTGTGCTGTGGTGATGAAGTGCTGTGTGCTTGTAGTGGCTCAGCGGTGTGTGTCACGCATGATAAAAAGCGGAGGATTGTCGGGGGGGAAGCCTTGGGGAGGGCTGTAGCCGCTCTACAGCCCTGCGGCGGATACAAACGCTGCAGACAAGGAGCCTCGCCGCGAGCCAGGAGGTGAGTGATTTGCATGGCAGTAAAAACTCGCATGCAAATAGGGTTGGTTAGGTAGGTAAACAAGCACTCACACGCATGAAAGGGCCTGCATAAACAAAGGTGGACGCGTGCAGACACGGAAGCGAATTCCGTATGCAACGCACGCGCTCGCATGCGTGGGCATGATGTGAGCATGGGCGCAAGGCATATGTCCGGACACACAGTCCTTCTCATTATTATCTATGCCAGAGTAGTGGATATTGAGGATATTTCTTGGTTGCTCATGTACATTCATGCCAAAGCCTCTAATGTATTCATTTTCCAGCATGGAGGGAGCAGGAAAAGGAATAAACAAAGACGTGTTTTTTTTAGGATTTAGAGTTTAGAATAGTGAACAAAACCAGGGTGAGAATCAATCTCGTCCGCATCTGTGGCAAATAAATTCAAGAAAATGTTTCTGCTGGAATATCAGGTACAACATCAAGAGAGACACTTCAGAGTCCACAGATTCTTGTAAAGCCCCCTGTAGCTCACACTGCAACTAGCATCAGTGTGCGACCGTGCATTTGCATGTATCTATATGTGTCTGTCTGTCTGTCTGTCTGTGTGTCTGTCTGTCTGTCTGTGTGTGTCTGTGCCGTTCTGCATGCAAGCGTGTGCGTGCGTACTGCATGGTGCATGTTTATGTGTCCAGTCCACGTGAGCGCACGTCTACATGCTGAAAGTAACTCCTGGAAGAGTCGGTGTCAAAGCTCAGAGGAGTAAATTAGAGGAGCAGGGAGGAGCGGGGTATGGAGGAAGGGTACGGGCGCTGAGCGGGTCGCAGGCCCAGCGGCAGCACTGTGGGCCTCATTGAGGGGAAGCTCACACCGCTGCCTGGTATAAAGGATGACCTGGGGGTGGGGTGGCTGGTCGGAGCTGAGGCAGAGAGACAGCGCTGCACAGGTCACACACACATCTCTCAGGGGCAATTATAAAGTTAGTAGTGTTTGAAGAAGAGTTTCTGGTGCTTTCTACAAAACGGTTGTTGTTTGAGCCACAAAGAGCCACAGAATTCCTGTTATAAGCTATGCCTGGCAGCTATGCCTGGCAGCTAACACGCTTAATTCAAAGGACAAGAGGTTCGGGCCCTCACATTTGGGTTCGGTAGCTGGCTACGTTGCACCGTCGATCCGACTGATATGCCCATATATGGAGAGCTCCTTGTCCCTTTTTTGGGCATATATGGAGATCCCTGGTGTCAGAGAACTCTGTATCTGTTACTCCTTGTCCCTTTTATGCCAATACATGGAGATGTCTGTTTCAGTCGGTCCTTGTCCCTTTCATGCCCATATATTTATAAATCATTTATATCATTTTTAAAACAAATGTACATATGAAATCAAATGTAAAAGCAAAAATAAATACATCTAAAACAACACACCCACACCCACACCCACACCCACCCACACACACACACACACACACACACACACACACACACACACACACACATACCCCGAGATGAAGAAAGATGTTCACCTACCAGATGTTGGCTGTTATAAAGTCATATTCCGTTATAATGTATGTAAAGTCCATTTGTTTATGCAGTTCACACACTCAATTGCAAGTGCTATTGTAATCGAGGCTGTGTGGCTTGCAGTAGCCTAGTGTCAAATGTAGTCAGAGCTGATGGAAAACAGTTTTCCATGTTTAACTGGGTGTAAAGCCATCGCCAGCAACATATATTTTCATTGTGTTTTGTTATCCTGTATGTCCATGGTCCTGGTACAGAACGAAACTGAAGTCCAGTATCGTTTTTTTGTTTTGTTTTTCTCACTGCCGCTGACATGGCACGATGTTACAACTCACATGGTTACTCATCCGATTGTGTGACCTGCCTGCATTGCAGGTGGCGACAGGACACATATTGGACAGGCAACCCGCTTTTGACACACACATCGTCGGCACACACATCGTCTGACATGTAAGCCTAGTAAGAGTGGGCAGGGGTGTACTGTGGATGTTTTTGCTAGTGAAGCGCCACGTGCACGGGCTCGCGCATACACTCGCACGTGAGCGATCGCGATTGAAATAACCTCTTTAATGTGTAGGCCTATTTATTAACCCACAATATACTGTATATCAAATGTTATTCTATTTACTTGCATGGGGACACTACAATGTTGTCATATGCATTTACCTTGCAGACGTCACCTCTGTAATTTAATTAGTTCATGAATCCATCAGCCACTGCTATCCAACTTTGCCTGCTTCAGACAGAACATCTGACAGTAGCCATGTGCGGGCGTGCGGGCACCTTCAGAGTGCTTCGTTTGGAAAAATTGCACTACTGGTGTGCTAGTAGTAGGCGCCCGGGATAAACGAGATAAAAGAAGTACGGCCTCTCTATTAGGGTGGCTGGATAATGTGTTAATGTCATGTATACAGTAGCTGCAATCCAGAACTTGACAATGAATACAACGTTGTAGTTTAATCAATCTGTATGGTAGAATATGTTAATACAATATAACTAGTACTAGTGTGGACAAGTGTTGAAAACTAGCATTCGTATATACTCCCCTCAAGGCATAGCCACACCCCCTACCTTTCACCACCTAAGGTTATGGTGGGTACCTTTCAGAATCGTTTGGAGACTAAGGCGAGGAAGTCAGTAACCACTGTACACTTTAAGCAATGCATCTGGTTCATCCAATGTGATTGTGTCCATGTCAAATAAATAACCATAACATAACACAGTAAATCTGCAGTGGTAGGAGGTGGTCTCCATAAAGAAATTTAGACTCTGGTGATATACCTACTGGTTGACAAGTAGTCCCGCCTGAAGCTCATAGGCTCACCTGGCCAAACAGGGATTCTGTCTCACATGAGGTGGCGGAATTGAGGATGGATGCTACGATTCTCATGAAGGACGTGATCAGAATAAATGACTACATGAGAGGATCAGCCCAGGTTGGAAGATTTGGGGATAAAGCAAGAGAGGCGAGGTTGAGATGGTATGAATACGTGAAAAGGAGGGATGAGGGGTACAGGATAGGATGCTGAAGATGGAACTGCCATGTAAGAGGAGAAGAGGGCCAAAGAGCCAAAGAGGAGGTTAATGGGTGCGGTGAGAGACGCCATGCAGGTGGCAGGAGTCACAGAGGAAGACGCAGAGAACAGAAGCAGATGGAAACAGATGATCCGCTGTGGTGACCCCGATGGGAATTAGCCAAAAGAAAAAGAAGAAGTTGAGCGGTAGAGAGGAGACCCAGGTTCGAATTGCAGGTGTTACTGTTGCAATTACCTCTCTCCATTGGGAGAGGAGATGCTGTGCAGTAAAACTTAAAGATAGCAGCTTTGACGGAAAGCACAGTTTTGCTCCTTCTGGACATTATGGCCACCCATAGTTGTGCAGACTAATAGTTAAGTCAACAGAGGCGGGGAGATGCTGATGGAGTAAAAATGAAAATGAAAAATGGAAAAATGTAGATTGCTCAAATGGAGGCTTTTCAAAGTAAAAACCCATGTGGACAGCTCTTCAGAAAAACAAAAAAAAGTTACATCTCTGTGAAAGTCAATTTAGAATTCACAGAAGTACATCAAGTGTGACTTCTCACTTGAGATCCAAAAAATGCCAGCGTTTCAAACTGCCAGCTTTGCAGTAAATTGTGATAATTTTTTTCCTCAATTATTTTCTGAAATTTTGAGAGAAGTCATATTGTTTCAAAGCGATAATCTTCTCACATCCCTACTAAAACAAAGTCTTGAGTCATCTTTATCTTGATCCTCTTTTGTTAGTCAAAGCTGTTAATTATAGGGGGGCACCCTGGTGTGACGCGTCAGGAAGGCCACGGTTTCTGATCCACCGGGTTTCAATTCTCTGGCTCCTCTTTTGCTCTTCTGGCTTTATTGTACAATTCCGCAGTATAAAGCACAAGTGGCATAAAAAAAATCGCTTTGGAAAAGAAAGTTTTAATTAGGCAACTTCTTGGTACCACTGGGAGTAATGCTAAATGGAGAAAACTGTGTGTGTGTGCGTGTATGCACGTGCGTGGGTGCGTGTGTGTGTGTGCGTGTGTGCGTGTGTGTGTGTGTGTGTGTGTGTGTGTGTGTGTGTGTAAATGGGGACATCCAGAGGCACCGAGTGTTCCAGGAAGCCTTAAGAGAACATCTGTCCAAAAGCTACAGCAGAGATGAGTTCTGGACAGCTGTTGACAAAATATGATCTGCCAATCATTTCTAGAATTAAACCATTATTTTGTAAAGCTTATACGCCCCCACACACACACACACACACACACACACACACACACACACACACACACACACACACACACACACACACACACACACACACACACACACACACACACACACACACACACACACACACACACACACACACACACACGACTCATCACCGCTACCAAGCTACCAAGGACAAAAAAAGGCAGTGAGAGAGAGAGAGAGAGAGTTAATCAAGGGAGTAGTCTTGCAATTAAGTGATAGTGAAAAGTAACAGGATTGTATCTTAAATCCATTTGGCTTGCTTCATGCCTGAGCTGTCTGCCAAGGCTCCAAATAGACTCTCTTCATACTGGTGCTGAACACCTGATTTTGTTCACAGAATGTAAAAAGGACAACAGAGACCTCAGCATACAGTAAGTAACTCCCTTTTTAATTTTGTAATTTATTATTTTAAATAATACTAATAATACTAATAATACTAATAATGATAATAAATAGCTGAGCTATGAGTGGCTATTTTTGCCTGGGTCCAAACTTTTGAATCGGCTACTGAAAAAGCTATTATTCAGTGAGCACTGAGGGGGGACTAACAATTAGCCAATCAGTGCCACTTGTGGGACAAACGGCTGCGTGCCAGAAACAAGGAGGAGTAACAACAATGGCGACGGGCCGGCTATAGACAAGAGATAGACGCTGCTCTCGAGGCTTTGAATTCTGAACAGCAGTCTGCTTTGAAGGCATTTATTCAAAGGGTAGATGGTGTTTTGCGTTGGCATGGCTACGCATCAGTGTCGACTAAAAACGAAGTTAGATTCAGGTGATTGGTTAGGGAAAATCGAATCCCCCTCCTCCACGGAAATCATTTAGAGTGGAGGGAGGGAATGTCAGGCTGAAGATGGAAATGGAGTGTAATGAGTTGACAATATTCTGTCTGATATCAGCCAATGGCTCTTTTGCTCTCCGTCTCTGGTGGAGGCAATGAAGTTACAACTGAACAGCTCAGATCACCTTAGGACAACCACACTGCTCCATCACAAAATGTCGTACGATAGTGTCGCTCGCTGAAAATAGCCGAAATAAGATCACAACGCATCACAGAGGTGACACGTTGTGAGCTTGTAGATTGCTATTTTCGGCTTGCAACAGATCCTACGTCAAAGAATAATTCGGGCCTCGCTACCCGCTTATGACGCCACTCACGGTGCAGCATAGCGCATTTATTCCACATTAGTCCTTTTTTTCCATGGCGTTTTCATTGATTTATTCGCACAGGGGAGTGGAGACAGAGGCACGCCACACACAGCGTGGCTCCCCAGCCGGGAATCGAACCAAGGAAGTTGTGGTTCTGTGGTCAGCATTCTTAATGCCTGAGACACACAGTTGCCCAGCTATCCATTTATTGTTCCTCTATTTAAGTCTACATCACCGCATTGTTATTTACAGCTGCTGACCGAGGATGAATCCTTTACAGGGTAATCATATTCTCCTGCCGTTGATCACAGAGCAGCTCGTCTGGGCTGTCAGGGGCGTCTGGCTATGTCGTGTCTAGCTCATGGACACACTGACACTAGTTTTCGAGGGTATGTAGGTTCAGTTTGGCCAGTGGTTTTCAAAGTCTGGCCCCCCCAAGGGGGCCACCAGGGGGTACCAACTGGAAAGGAGATGAAAAAGACAAAATACAAATAAATACAAATAAAAATAGAATTATTCATAAAATATATAAATTTCAATTCAAATTACAACAAGATTGTTGTGTCTCTGTCTGGACACTTGGACACTGAAGCCTGATTTATACTTTGTCGTACGGTGGTGTCACTCGCCGAAAACAGCCGATCTACAAGCTCACAACACGTGAGCTTGTAGATCTGCTATTTTCAGCGAGCGACACAGTCGTAAGCATCTATATCGGCCCATCGTTGCGGCAACCAATGCAGATGTGTTGACGATGAGTTCAGCTCAGAGTTCCCCTATAGACGAATCCACAGACGCACTGCCTGTAGCTGCCTGTAGGCGGCCATTGCTGCGGTGTCGCGTCCGCGAAGCGTTGACACCGCAGCAATGGCTGCGCGCAGGGCAGCGCTCCGTGGATTCGTGTATAGGAGGCATTTCCTGTCATAAGTCTACTTCTCCAATCATGTGTGTCATCCCCCTGCCTATCTGAACATTGGTAGAAAAATATTGAAATTCTCAAGTAAAAGTACCTCCAAACAGGACAGTACTAAGTGAATGTACTTTGGTCCGAACTTAGGTCATCTCCACTCGGCTGTGTTGTTTGTACAATGCATCATGGGTATGAAACAGCCACTTCAGTTGCTAGCTACTAGCTGTTTTTAACTCTCCTTTTTTTTATTAAATGTATTTTCATGCCTTATGTAAAGCACTTTGAATTGCCTTTGTGAGTGAAATGTGCTATACAAATACATTTGCCTCGCCGCGCCTACGAGCACAAAAGACCCTGCTATTCATGACCTTCATCTTTTTTGAATTATTACACCTGGCTTTAGACATTACCACTCGCCACATCTCAGCCAGGAAGCCACTTCTTTTTGAAATTCATCAATTCGGCACATGTCCTCATTGTTGGCAGTGGTGGAAGAAGTACTCTGAATGCTTGCTCAAGCAAAAGTAGCAATACCACTGTATAGAAATACTTAGTTCAAACTTTTACATGAGTAAAAGTACCAAAGTATTGGCATCAGAATATATGTAAAGTACCAAAAGTAAAAGTACTCATTGTGCAGAACTTTTAAAAAATGCGTCCAAAATAGATTTTTAAATAGCCTAAAGTATTTAGGGCAGGTTTAATGATATAATAATCTAAATAATAAGTAACTAGTAAGCAAAGCTGTCAAATAATGTAGTGGAGTAAAAAGAATGACACAACGCTATGCATCCTACGTCTATAATGCATTATAATAAGGCATTATAATCTGTTTATAACATTGAATAATTACAGTTATAAGAACTCGTAAATAATCATAATACTTTATAACAATAACCGTAACACATTATATAATGACTCATGAGCTCAAGTATTATAATATTTTATAATTTCTGATCACTGCAGGCAGTTGTTTTTGCAAGGATAATTGGCATAGTTGTAATACATTATTATAATGTATTATAATTACTGTTATAATGCATTATGGTGTGATTATAAGTCACTATAAGTGGTCATTGGGTGCTTTAAGTAATTATGACATTTCTGAAGGTGTAAGCCAAAACCTTGTTGTTTTGCATACATTTTATGCAATTTTTGTTTTTTACTTTCTTAAAGCACCCAATGATCACTATAGTTACTAATAATCACACTACAATGCATTATAGCAGTGATTAAAATGCATTATCATTATTATTATTACTATTATTATTAGGATGTATTACAATATGAGAATTAAAATCATCCTGGCCAAAAAAAAAAGTCTGTGAAAATGTCTGTTCCACCACTGGTTGTTGGCACTGTGGCACTTTGTTTTTGTTTTTTTCACTCTAAGATCTATGACAGCGCGTCTGGCGTTTTCCTCTTGTGATTGCCTTTTTACTGTAGGAAGCCCCTTGGCCATACCTAACCCCCGTTCTGCTGTAGCAACACCCCAGTGAGAGAGGGTGTAAGGCCGTAAAAATCAAAATTAATGTTCAGTTTAATGTATACATAAACCCACACCTGGTGCTGGTGAAGGGGGGTGTACAGTATGTGGATGTTTTTCATATCGATACGGTGGTTTTTAGGGTAGTGTAGTGGTGTTAAAACTTTTCCTGCCTTGGGCACACCGTTGGACAAGTCAAAATCTTAAGGCACCATTGTATTCATAGCGAAAATATCCGATCTACAAACTCAAAAGTCGCGATGCGAATGCGCTGTGACCTTGTAGATCGGCTATTTTTGAAAGCAATGTTAATAAATAAATATATACAAATTTGCCACTAATGACATGCCCAGCATAGTGGGCATGTGTCCTTAAACTAGGTATAGAATTTATTGACACAAAGTATATTTAAAAATAATTTATATTTTTTATAGTTGTATAATGGGATTATCACAAAATCCCAAGGCACACCTGGACTTGTCTCACGCCACACCAGTGGCAGTGACCAGTGCCTCGGCACACCACTTTGGAACCAGTGGTTTATTTAGGGCATCTGTCTGAGTTAACAATGACATCACACGGTTGTACTGCGGTGGTGCAAGTTATCTGGTTATTTTGGTCCAAAGTATTTGCAGAAATTATGCAAAGTAAAAATAGCTACACAACCAGTCAACTTGATACCGAGATACTGACCTCACGCTACCTTGCACAGCAGTGCCGTTTATATTGGCCAGCCGTTTTAATGTATTGAATCAAGTTTCTAAAAGTCTTCTTTTATCTTTTCAACTAAGCCATCGTGAGTGGCCACTAATAACAGACGTATCATGAAGGTTAGAGAAACTTGGATAATATTCCTAAATGCCGTTGCTGAAGCATTTTATTTGAGAGAACAGTGTGCAAACTTCACTCTGCCCCCTAAAAAGGGGGGTGCATCACTCAATTACTGACATTTTAGTGCCACTTTGCGTCCTGCATGTCCCTCAGCAGATAATGATAATCATTATTATTGCTGGAAGCCTTTGTTTCGTGCAGCAAAAGCAATAATGTTCAGTCAGATCTGTTATAATAAAGGCTTTGGCACAGTGCACGGCTTCCTCCGAGCTGTTAGTGAATAATCATTAGTGAAATTGAAATGCAGGGATAAATACACGAGTGTCTCTCTGTCCCCATGGTTGATCAAGAAGGACAGACAGGTTGGTGTGTGTCATTACCGAGAACTCATGCTGCATCAATCTCTACAGTACAGGGCTGTGTGTGTGTGAGCATACAAGTAAATTTGTTTCGATGTGCGATAGCTTCCTCCACGATCAATAGGAGCGGCACAAGGGGCTCAGCTGTGATCTGACAGAGGAACACAATGAACCTCTTGAGTGCAACAGCGTTTAGTCATTACTGTACTGTAGGATAGATAGAGATGGTTACGCCCTCTAACCTACAGTTGTGCCTAAAGTCAGTAAACACAGCTTATATTTAATCATCTCTAAACTAATGCCTAAATATGACTATTTGAACCTTATGCCTAAACTCAAAGACAGGACAACAGATAATTGTAACCGTTGGAAATTCAAAGTACCTATAATTTGGCATTCTCGTAAACAATAAATTGTTATAATACTTTTTGGATATCGGTATTGTAACAGCTAAATGCGCCCACCCCAACATTCAGTAAATATTGTGTTGTGATATCAGGAGAGTCATTAAGTAATTTCCATATAAATATTTTTGAGACAGGAAAAAACATTAATCCCGCACGCTGTCTTCACTTACAGGTGCTTCATCAGGTGCGACATAAACGTATTTTAGCTGTTCAAACGTTTTGGCTGTAAGTGAAGACTATTTCTTCCTGTCTCATGCTTTGACTGCCTGCTTCTACGCACCGGTCCGTGAAGTAGTTGTACAGAAAGACATTTTTAACTATCCATATAAATATTATTTTAAAAGAAACTGATTTTGTTGTCCAGATATGGACTACAGAAAATATCTCTTCCCTGATAATAAATTAAGTTGTGACTTTACCTGTGGCCCTACTTTTAAAGGAACACTTCACCCATTTTCAACCTATCTTCTATTTGGTCTTCTATTTGGTCCTCACTTATGCTCATTATAAGATGGTACCATTTCTGTCCACTCACTCTGTGTCTCAGAGGGGGGGCTATATACAGATCAGAAACCTGTCTACCAGTGACATCATCAGTACTGTAGGCATGTACCCCATCGATGTAACTGGTAGGCAGGTTTCCCAACTGTCCATAGCCCACCAATGAGGCACAGAGTGAGAAGACTAAAATTGTGCCTTCTTATTATGAGCATTATAATTAGTGAGAACCAATTATATGAACACGAAGTCGAAAAATGGATGAGGTGCTCCTTTAAGTTTAGCTCTGGGTTTGGTGTGGTTAAGGTCAGGATAAGGATCAGGGAGGGTGGTTAGCCAGTGACCTTAAACTCCTGGATTCAGAGCTTGTAGAAATTAAATTGGGTATCGACCTAAAAACATCAAATCAAATATAGCATTAAAAATAACAATACAATAGATAAATACAATTGCATAAGAAGAATAAAGGTCAAGGTGACTTTTTGATGGTTCAAAACACTTTTAAAAAAATTTAGTTTTTAGTGGTTTTCCACTAGATGATGCTGTTCGCTAACCTGGGAGTCACCATTTGGCTCCCAGAGAAGCAAATAGCAGCAGCAAATCACATGATTGCAAAAAAAACAGCCCATTCACTTCCTTGTTATTCAATTTAGAAAAATAGTTTTTTCTCTGTCTCCGTTGCTTTTTGTCGAAAACAACCTACATTCAACAGCCCACAACTATGGAACGGATGATCGTGGCAACACACTTCAACCCCCCCGCGATCCAACGAGACTTGGACACATCTTTTAAAGGGATCGATCATACTGGAGATAGATATTCTATGATTTTTCACAAGGTTAGTGAAAACACTTGAAAATCGCTGGAAAATGATGTTTTATTTCTGGCAGTCAAAGAGTTAACTGAGATCTTTTGTAAGTTTGTTCCTTGTGTGGAGCTCCAAGGCCTTATACGCCTACAGCTGAACGGTCTGAATGCACTTAGATGCAAAAAAAACACCAGACATGAAAAGACAACGAGAAAGGAAAAGAGCAGAGAATCACACACTCCAAGTTCCAGATGCAATAATAAAAACATGTTTCTCTCGACTGCTGTGTAAGTGTCTCGGGGACCCTGAGAGACTGTGACAAAAGCTACATACGGGCAAAAACACTGCTCGAGCAAACACGTTTTTTATTGTGTCTAGAACTTGAGTGTGCGAGTGTGTCTGGAAACCGCACCTCGCACAAGACCTACAGTACCGGCGTTGCGAGTTATACTTTCTATTATTATGTAGACGACGCAGAAACAAAATAACAGCCACAACAGCAAACACCTCATGGATGGCTGCCCTCCTGGGGACGAAGGAGAAGAACAAGAGTGAGAGCCCGGAAAGGTGAGACGGATGAGGAGGAGGTGAGAGGAGAGGAGGAGGAGGGGGGGGGGGTAAACAGAGCAAGGGGGAGTGCGTGGAGGAGAACGGGAGGTGTTGCTGGATGCAGGACACCAAGCTTCTGGGGTGAGGGGGGGGGGGGGGGGGGGGGTAGTGTGAATCCAGGGGATATTGGATTCCCTGACCTGGCCAGTGGAGGGCGTGAGGATGAATTGGCCACAACGGACCAGCCAGGATAGGGGGGAAGGGGGGAGAGAGAAAGAGGAGAGAGAAAGAGATAAATGCGAGAGATGGTTTGGGGGGATGGAGGGATGTAGAGAGAGAGAGAGGAGAATATCAATGGCCAGCGAGAGACACGTATGGATTTGTGCTCCGTCTCTTCAGACCCCAACTTTACAGCAGCACGGCCGCGATCGAATGGGGGTGAGAGAGAGAAAAAGTGCGGGCCGATGCCTCCTGGGAGAAATCAACACTTATGCGTGAAAAGCTCTTTTAGAGTGTTGAAACTTTGTTTCCCCCGCTCGTCTTGTCGTTCAAGAGGATGCTCTTGTTTTTCATGTCGCTTACAAGCCCGACGCAACAAAAGCAACATGAAGCGGTGACAGCGAGTTTATGAACGAAAATATGAGAGCGAAGTGCCAGGCCTCGGAATGAACTGTAAAGAAAAAGAATAGAAATTCTGAACAAGACGTGGTTATTACAAAGCATTGCTGTGTGAGTATTTGCATAATTCCAATCATTTCACGATGACACAGTTCCTTCCTGATGTGATTTGTGCTGACTGCTAATACCATCAGCACAAACAAAACAATATCTCATTGATTCTCAAGCTCAGCCTGTCAGCACCCATAAAACATATAACAATGGAATGAACAGAACAGAACAGAACAGAACAGAACAGAACAGAACAGAACAGAACAGAACAGAACAGAACAGAACAGAACAGAACAGAACAGAATAGAATAGAATAGAATAGAATAGAATAGAATAGAATAGATGGCCTACCAGCGGATTGGCTGTGATGTGTGCTAATGTGTCGATCAATAAGGCTGGTTGTAAAACTCAGTTGGGGGTAATCTGTTTCTTTGACCTCCCCCCCCCCCACCCACTGTATCATGAAAATAATGGCTCTAATATGTGTGCTTCAATGCGTGAGCACACGTGTGCCAGCCTGTGCGCGCGCGTGCATGTGTGTGTTTGTGTGTGTGTGTGTGTGTGTGTGTGTGTGTGTGTGTGTGTGTGTGTATACACACGCATGTATATGTCTATGTGTATTAAATGAAGGAAAACGCAGTGAGGTGAGAGAGGCTAGGTGTGAATGCAACTAATCCAGTTGTTCACACATGCTGAGACAGAGGTGAACAGAAGGTGGTGAATAACGCAAGGGCCACACTGTGCATCAAAGATACCATACTGTACCCTAATACTGCAACAAAGATACCATACTGTACCCTAATACTGCAACAAAGATACCATACTGTACCCTAATACTGCAAGAAAGATACCATACTGTACCCTAATACTGCAACGAAGATACCATACTGTACCCTAATACTGCAACAAAGATGCCATACTGTACCCTAATACTGCAACGAAGATGCCATACTGTACCCTATACTGCAACAAAGATGCCATACTGTACCCTAATACGGAAATAAAGGTGTCATACTACATACAGTATGGTATACTGTATCAATGACCATAATGGCCGATTTATACTTTATCGTAGAACAGCGCCGCGGACCGAAAATAGTCAATGTATATAAGCTCACAACGCGTTGCATCTGTGACTTGTTGTGAGCTTATACTGTAGATCGGCTATTTTTGGTCTGCGGCACCGTCGTACGACAGAGCATAAAATGAAGCATTACACTCATTGTACATTTCCTAACAAGGCCCATGAATAATGCATCCCCAGCCATGATGTTTCTTCTTCTTTTGACCCATTTTTTTGCATTGGGCAATAAACGTGAGTGAATTGCGTAAGCCACACACTTTGCCGTATGTTATTCCCATCCCTTCACATCAAAGAGCCGTCCGGTGAGGATACTGTATGGCTGTTAACGTTTCACTGTCTCCCTGAAAGACCATGCTTGAAGTAGATCTATATGGAACGCTAGCGGAGGAGAGGAGAAGGAGACGGAGACGAGACCTTGGGTCGGTTTGATATTCAGAGCAGAGTCTGTCTCTAATCCACATACTCTGCGGCTCTGTCCCCTATGTGTGCCCTGCCCTTAAGAAGACAAACAACGGATATCCTTCACTCTCCCCCAGATCACCTACTCCAATGCATTATCCTTCATCTACGGCCAAAGAGCCATGCTCTCTCTCTTTCTCTCTCTCTCTCTCTTCCCCTTCTCTTTTTCTGTCCCCCTCCTCTCTTGTCTCCCTCTCCCCCTCCTCTCTCTTCTCCCTCTCACCACTTTCTCTCACTTTCGTTGTCTTATACGACGAACATCTTGGCACAGCAGTGCATCCAAAAGCATTACCAGCCTAATGTAATGAGCAGCAAGCTGTCGATACATGTATTCAACAGAAATGCTAGCGCGACACAGGGTTTTAAGCGTAAAACCCCCCCCTCGCTCACGTCGTGTTTGCCTAAGTGGGATTTAAACTTAAGCCCAACTTAACAGTCAGTGAGTTTAAGCAAAGGTGCTCCGCACTTTCTATTCTGCTGCATAAACACTCGATATATGCTAAGCCTCGCTCTCTCGGCGTGCATTAATGCTGCCTGGATCTCACAGAAGATCCCGCGGACAGCGCACACGCAGACCCACCCCTCCCGGCACCCTCTGCCAATAGCTGCCGAGCCAAATCAATATGTCAATACACATCGCAAATGTTGGGTCTTGACTTTGCAAGGTAATGTCTGCTTGTCTCTGCAACTTTGCTCTGCCAGCAAAAAAAAAAAAAGAAAAGAGGAAGGGTAAAAATGTACGACGGAGGGTTCCAATCTGCAATCTCCCACGGACGCTGAGGAAAGAGAGAATACAGAACCCCCGAAACATCACGGGTATTCACTGCTGTTTTCTGGCCTTGGGTATGACAGGAACATTCTGCCCAGCTTTTCTTTTTTATTAGTATTACATAACTGTACAGTTTTTTTCCTCTTCATCCTCCACACTGTTCTGTGCAGCACCTCTGGAGAGGGCTTTTTGGTTGTAGTCATTGATTCCGGTTGTCAGGGAGAGAGTCAGGCAGGCAGGCATGCGTTTGAGAGCCATGACAAAAAGTTTTGGCTTCTGGAAATGATATATAAAAGTTAGTTATATGTAAAATTTTTATTTTATCATGATACCCAGCCAGGAGTGATATAAAGGACCGAGAGGGTGATAAGCTTATGGTGGTCAGCTGCCATATTATAACACCTACAGTGGTGGAAAAAGTACTACATTTTTTTACTAAGTAAAAGTATCAATACTGCACTACAGAAATACTCTTTATACAGAATGTCCCATTTCAAGTTTTCACATTTATAAACATTTTTGAAAATAGCAGATCTACAAGCTCACAATGTGTCGCGATGCAACGCATTGTGAGCTTGTAGATCGACTATTTTCAAATCGCCGAAATGTATATAGGGCTGAAATGGTTAATTTATGTTTTATAATAATAATCAAAATCTACAAAGTAACTAGTAACTAAAGTTTTCAAATAAATGTAGTGGAGTAAAAGTACAATATTTGGATCCGAGATGTAGTGTTAAAGTAGAAGTTAAAGTATTGGAAATTGGAAATACTCAAGTAAAGTACAAATACCTCAAAATTGTACTTGAGTACCTTACTTAATCCAATCCAATCCAATTGTATTTATAGAGCACATTTTAAAACAGCAGAGTTGACCAAAGTGCTGCACATACCAACAATAAAACATAATGCAAAACAAAATACTTAAGTAAATGTACTTAGTTACTATCCACCACTGAACACCTATAGGGCTTATAGGTGTACAGGGGACTGGCACTGACTGCAGGCAACCTACCAGGTCAAAATGGAGAAAACGGTTAGTTTGGTAGAATGTTCAACTGGGGAGACACTGGAGCTTATCCAAGGCACAAAGGAACCAAAATGCGTTTGTCGGGAGAGTGCCCTGTTCACAGTCATGTTAGTCTATTGACGGAAAGTGGAGATCAAATGCTATTTTCTCATTGTCTTTGTGAAAGAATAAGGCCATAGCTATGAGATGAAATGATCACCCATTATTCATCATTGTCATCAGCTGGACAAATGCTTGGGTGACGCTACAAAGCAAAAACCCATTTGTACAAGATACCAGAATATTATATTGTCTTTCAATTTGAACATTTCAATAAACATTTGGTTTAGGGGCTGTAATTGAATTGTGTAACATCTGTGTACGTACTTCATGCAAGTACACAATGTTTCTATGTATGTATGTTTATACGACTGTCTACTGAATGTATACATGCGCACATGCAGGCCTGAGTGTGGGAATGATTTCAGATCACAGCCTGGGGACTATGTTCCAGGGTTCTCCTCCCA
>NC_137622.1:8558502-8663502 GCF_963280865.1 Gymnoscopelus braueri | reverse complement strand
CCTTTGTTTCAGCGACATAAATAGCTTTTCCCAGCCAATCCTAGATCCATCTCCTTATTGCCCCTCCCCTCCTCCCTCTCTCTCTCTCTCTTCTCTCTCTTTCTGAGGAGAGTAAAACTGAATTGAGATCCAGTCCATTACAATGAAATCAGACTACATTAGACTGCTCTGTTCTCCAGTCCCCTGGATGAAGCGTACTGTACACAACACAGAATGACACCTCCGTTCACATACATTAACGCTGCACCCCGGGGTCCCTGTGGACAGCTGAGCGGACTGCGGCGACTCTTGTCACACAGCGGCAATAATTACAGCCGATAGTGGCACCATATGCATATTGTGCCGGTTTAACAGGCCGGGGGAGGGGATAAATCAACGTTTAGTGTTGCACGGACAGCGAGGAAATATTTGTCGCGGGGGACAAACGATGTCGCTGACAAATCGGCCATATTGGGAGAAGTAAATAAGGCAGATTAACGGTGGAAGTGCTGTTTGTGTTCCCAGAGACGCTTCAGCACAGGGACAGATGGAGGCACTGAGACATGCAGCACTTGATGTCATTGTCACAAAGTGGGCAAAGCTGTGTTTGAATTGGCCAAATGAAAAAAATATAATGAGCATAGAGAGCCTTCCTCCTGCTGCATGGTGCAGGCTGGAGTGCCCGGAGGTTATGAACAAAACAGGCTGGGGGAAAAAAAGTTGCACGTTCAAATCCTTACATCTATTCTGGGGGAAAATACAATGTGTCTTTCAAAAACAAATAGGCCAAGAATGGTCAGGCCAAGAATGTGGTTGAAAATATCTGTGGATTGTGTGGAATATTCTACATTTATTTTAACTTAAAAATACATTTACTCCCATATTATGTTCCAAAATATATTTTCTGGTGGGAGACAAACGGTGCCTCTCCCACTGCAGTTACGGTACAGGTGCCCTTGAGCAAAGCACTTAACCCCCACCTGCTCCATTGGAGCTACCCAGTGTCCAGAAATAGAGGAATGTGGTCTTACTGCAGGCAGCTCCCAGGTGTGGATGTGTGTAACTGCAGTTAGTGTGGAGCTGTAAAAAATAAAACAGCATCGCTCAACCCTGCAACCTTCCCTGGATACATGGGGGAAAAACTGTGACTGCTCAGATGCATGGTCAATCATCTACAATAGCTAGCAAGCTAGATAGTAAGCTATAGCTATATAATTGTTTGATTTATCCGCATAGTATATGTCTATTTGATATAGCAACCCGTACTGTATATCTGCTCTGTTACAGTCCGTTCACTCTCATCATCAGCATCAATTAATTAACGCTCACCGTTCAGTCCAGTCACTCCCCGTCATAAAGCTTTCACATAAACCTTTCACAGGGAACCACACCATCAACAAGATGCGTTTAACCGATTTATTGTGGAAAGAGGAAAATCAATGTGTGGTGCAAGTCTTGACGAATGCATTTTGGCGGAAGCTTCGTAGGGAGTCTGCCGTAGCACCAGTGGTGGAAAAAGTACTTAATGTTTTACTTTAGTGAAAGTATCAATACTGCAATGTAGAAATACTCTGTTACAAGTAAAAGTCTGGATTTAAAAATGTACTTGGATAAAAGTACAAAAGCATTGGTATCAAAATGTAATTAAAGTATCAAAAGTAGAAAGTACTCATTATGCAAAATGTCTCATTTCACAAGTTTTCAAATGTATAAAATCTTTTCAAAATAGCAGACCTACAAGCTCATCGCGACGCATTGTGAGCTTGTAGATCGTCTACTTTCAAAAGGCCGAAATGTATATATAGGCTGAAGTGGTTAATGTATGTTTTGTAATAATAATCAAAATCCTCAAAGTAACTAGTAACTAAGTTTTCAAATAATTGTAGCGGAGCTAAAGTATAATATTTGCCTCTGAGATGTACAGTAAAGGAGCAGAAGTAAAAGTATTGAAAATTGGAAATACTCCTGTAAAGTAAAAGTACCTCAATATTGTACTTAAGTACAGTACTTGAGTAAATGTAATTAGTTACTTTACACCACTGCCGGGCACGATGAACCCCCCAGGGTGTTACAGAGGAGAGGTACCCTTGCGCAAGACACTGAACCTCTAACCGCACCCGGATGCCGGTGCGTGGCACCCCATCACGCCACCATCTCTCCACATTGTCTTTATTTCAGGACTGTGTGTGGATAAAAACTGAGTAAAAACAAGACTTTCCCCATGGGTATTAATAAAGATAATCTTCTCTTCTTCTCTCCTGGTCCTATAACAGCCAAGGTTTTTTTGCTATTGATTTTTTTTTTGCTATTGAAGCAGATCAACTGGAAAGTTCTCACCAGTGAGACAAAAGGTCAGGCGACAGACTCTGCCGAGCAGCTGCTATCAAAGACACCCACGGACACGCTTTATGTTATAAACACTCAATGAAAAGATGCCAGGGAAAAATCATTGATCGAAACCCTTAAGTGAGAAATGTCACCTTCTTTCATCCACATCTCACCGGCGGTTGAAGATGTTGTTTACGATTTACAATCTCTTGGAAAGTACATTATGTGGCGTTCATGGCCCCTCAATGGGATCTGATTGTCTTTCACAGAGCTCAGGGCGTCTTGGGCCACAAGAGCTTTTTTCTTTTCTTATCAACTCTATTGTATGTTTTTCTTATTTTCATTTTGGTGGGCACAAACTATTACGCCTGGTGCAACCCAGCCACCAAGCCACGGCCGTTTGTGAATGAGAGAATACTTGAAAACGGAACTTTAAGCTATTTCAGAAGGTGCTTATTCGTCTTGCATAACGCGGGACAGATTGTCTTTTAGACTGAGATAAAGCAAAAATAATGGATGCAAACGGCAGGTTGTTGCTAAGTGACTATCATATCTTTCCGTAAGAAATACTGTAAGGCGTATGCAATCTTTCAAGTTTTAAACAGCATTTCCCTGTTGGCGAGGATGTGAGTGAGACACTGAGAGGCAGATCAGAGGAGAAGTCCCAGAGGACGACTCCATCTCAGTCTCAACATCAACTCACACACATGCGCGTGCGCACACACACACACACACAAGAACACACACACACACACACTCATGCATACGCATAATCATACACACACACACACACAACACACAACACACACACACACACACAAATACAGACACGTTCACACATTCTCTCTCTCTCTCTCTCTCTCTCGCACGCACGCACGCACGCACTGCACGCACGCACGCACGCACAGCACGCACGCACGCACGCACGCACGCACGCACGCACGCACGCACGCACGCACGCACAGCACGCACGCACGCACGCAACGCACGCACGCACGCACGCACGCACGCACGCACGCACGCACAGCACACACACACACACACACACACACACACACACACACACACACACACACACACACACACACACACACACACACACACACACACACACACACACACACACCACCTGCATTCACCCACACGTAAAGGTACATGCACACACGGGAGACACGCACCAGCGCATTCACACACAAATACGAGGCCCTTATACACTCGTGCACATGCATGCAGCATACACATACACATACAGTACGGGCATAAGAGTGCATATACTGTGACCGTACGTTCCTCTGTGCTTATTTTCACTGCATAATCAATGTGAAAGGACTCGCAGACATTGCAATTACAATCATTATTACCATAAAAACAATCACTGCGTAGATGCACACAGCACAAAGACACGTCTAATTGAATCTATTTCCTGTGCAGATGATGCATTGACCTCCCGTCATGGTGGAGGTGCGTTGATTTCCATGCCAGGGAAATAGGGCTTATCTCTGTCGTCTTGCACTCATCTACAGGATTCTCTGATTCTCTCTCTCTCTCTCTCTCTCTCATCTCTCTCTCTCTCTCTCTCTCTCTCTCTCTCTCTCTCTCTCTCACGCTCTCTCTATGTTTCTCTATCTCTAATTATTTCTCTCATCATCTCCGTTTCTCTCTCTCTCTCTCTCTCTCATTCTCGATCTTTCCCCATCATTCTTTTTCCCTCATTTTGCGACCATAGCTGAACGGTTAGAGGCCGCCTGGGAAACGAATGGCGTTCCTGGTTTGCGTCTCGGCCCAAGCTATGTGTCAACGTGACCCTGAGCAAGACACTTAACCCCTAACAGCTCCCCCTGAGCGCTCATCATGACCATCTGAGCAGCCATCAGCTGTAACCCAATTTCCCCTGTGCGACTAACAAAGGTCTCCCTTCTCCCATCCCCATTCTCTCTCTCTCTCTCTCTCTCTCTCTCTCTCTCTCTCTCTCTCACTCTGTCTGTCTTGTCTTTTCTGTCTGTCTATTTTTCTCTCTCGCCCATAGCATTCATTCTGCCACCTACGAATGAGAAACGATGATAATTGGCTATTTTTTTGCTCGGACAGCTGCTAACATGGAAATGACAGTCGCTTCTTCGTGGAGAGCCAGCATGTGCTAACCCCCACAACAAGTTTCCTCCTAATGACCAGCGTTTCTGCACGCTTCATTTCCCCAACACCCACACCCACACATGCACACGCACACACACACACACACACACACACACACACACACACACAGAACCAGGCAGGCATATGAAACATCTATACATGATTGCCCCTTCATGATTGCCTTTGCTGCAGCTTAAATCAATGCTGACAGCAGCTGGAAATTGAAGAAAACATGCAAATAATGTCACTCTGACTACACTTATACCGTACTTGTATGTGTGTGTGTGTGTGTGTGTGTGTGTGTGTGTGTGTGTGTCGCGCGCACGCACACACACACACACACACACACACACACACACACACACACACACACACACACACACACACACACACACACACACACACACACACACACACACACACACACACACACACACACACACACACACACACACACACACACACACACACACACAGGTGACCACGGTCTGGTGTGGCCCGTTCTCCCCAGGCTGATGTGACTCGAATGCTTTAATTTCTACTTCGTCGTGTGTCGGTTTCGCCAATGAACATAGCCAATCTTCAAGCTCACAAGGCTTAATGGTGTGGTACGTTGAGAGCTTGTAGATCGGCTATTTCTGGAAGGGGCATGCGGTCTCCCCTATACAGATTAAAATGCCTCTTATCTCCTCTCTCGGAGGCTTTGAGCGCAGAGGACGCTTTGCTTCACTGAATAATAAATGAGGAAGTTCCACTTGACTTGTAGCTTTTAATTCAAACCCACGCCATTACCAAGTGGTTTCAATTAGGTATCGTCCAACGGTAAGGAGATGATGGCCAGTAAGAAAGAGGAGGATTATGCTTCCTTTTTTTTTTTTCACACCTGACCTCACTGAAAACGTGTAAAGCAAATGAAATCATTTTTAGGGATTTACCGTGGAAAATCGTTTAAATTGAACCGAGTTATTTTGCCGGTGTCTGCCCATACAGCAGGCTACAACCCACGGTGTGGCACATATTGTATCACAGGCCCGATCGATGACTATCAACCTTTAATCACATCTAACTTTGATGGCGACATCATCTCCGTGGTCTAATTCTTAACTTTCACACCAAATTACATTTTGGCCCAGGGTAAATTTGCTCTTAAACGTGTCTGTGGTATAGCTGTGGCTGTCTGGACTGAGCATGATTCATTGATTGACACGGAAAAAAGCCTGAGACTCTGCAACACAGGGTTGCAGGTATGAGAAATATGGCTGTTTCTGCTGGATTATTGCTGATGTAACTACACCTGCATTACGGTATCGCAAAGCCTTGGGGTACTGCTGCCATTAGCAGGGGCCCTATATCTGAGCGGACTGGTGCAGAGAACCCGTCGCCCGCTGTCTCTCGCCAGTGTGAGTCCTACCGGGGAGGGAACGAGGAATTCAAGAATTCAGAGTTGTTTAATGAAAATCCTCGTGGCAAATCTTGCCAATTTCATTTCATCAATTGAGATCCATTCCGCTGGTTTCACTCCATAAAAAAATGATTCTGGGATTTGCCTGTGCACTATCGTGACTAGTGAAACAGAAAATATTCTCAAATGTCTGTCCTATCTGATTTTTAAATGTCTGGCAATCCACCATTCTCTTATGGCATGTGGAGGCCTTGTCCTTTGAAGGAGTTAGAGTGCCATCATGTGGCAATGTCCCTAAACTACAGCCTGGTGGGAAAGTGCATTGAATTGAATCTGCATTTAAGATACAACAGTGTTTAGGGTGAGGGCACACAACAATCAAATCACAAACAGGCAAATAAACGTGACATTCTTGTACTGCTTCTGCTAGACACTGAAGCAAGAGAAATAAATGTTGGAGAAGTAGAGAAATATGAGTTCATTCATTACCCTGGGGGGACCGTGGGGGGGGTTGGTAAATGCATACATTCCCCAGTTATAGATTTTCAGCTGGTTCTGCAAATGTTTACATTTTCCATAAATAATTCTATAGATCTGCTTTTGTGGGTTAGGGGTTAGGGCAGGGTGGGCAACGTTGATGATGGAGAGGCCCACTACATTTACTCATTCAAGCCAGCGGCCCACATTGCGTATCTGCACTTTCACCAGTAGTATAACCAATCACTCAAATAGCCCAGAATACTCACAAATGTAATAATAAAGGGATATAAATTATTAATTGAAAATTATTATTCTGTGTAATATTTGTATTTAATTTGAAATGCATTTAGTAATACTTATTTTAACTTTATGAACTTCAATACAAATACATTGGCCATATAGATAGAGATAAATACACCATGAGAGTGAATTGTGAGAAGAGCAATCAGGTATTGTGTTCTCTCCTCTCCAAGGTTGATGTCAGTAAATAGCAGTAACATTACATTGATGTGCATCTCTCTCTAGTCTTAAGTGCATCTCTATCTGTGGTCCGTGTGACCTTGTGCCTGACAAAAGTGAGAGTATTATTTATTATGTTTGGTAAATGCCAACGGTGTTCATAAACTGAAGCTCAGAAAAGATAACTGCGTTGCTTGTGAACGTGTGTTCCAAATGCGTGTGCACAAAGAGAAACTCTTGCTGTCCGGCAGCAACCTCTGTGGAGGACCAGTCCAGACAATGTGGCCAAGATGGCACTCCTCATAGGCGCACAATCCGCACATCATTTCAACCCATTAAGACCTGAGGCGATTCTTAAAAAGGTTTTCTAAATCCGAACAGTTTTTTTTGAAAAATAAAAATAAAAATCTAAAATAGCAGATCTACAAGCTCATGCTATGAGCTTGTATATCTGCTATTTTTGAATAGCCAAAGAAGAAATGACACAGATGCGTTCCAGGTCTAAATGGGTTAAAACAAGACAATAATTATCTTGTGACTCTCAGTCGAGGTTTAGTTACAACTCTGGACTAATGCAAGATGGAAAGCAAAGGGTTGCACTTGTTTTAATGGTGATAAGCTGGGCACACAGGGCAATATGGATGCACATCTCTCTGTAGGCCTATAACAACCAAGCATTCAATTTAAAAAGCATGCCGGAAATGTGTCTAAAACATGTCAGACTTCTGACCTTGAATTTCATAATGAAATAATGAAGTCAAGTTTTCACTGTATGACAAAACAGGTTCCAGGCGTTGTGGTCTATAGTCCATATCATACTCCCCCCCCCCCCTTTGTTGTTCATAAATAAATCTCTATTTCAATATCCAGAGTCCCCTCATCATAATTTATATATTTTGGGTTAAACCAGAAGGGTTTAAGCCAGATTTGACCTCCCTGTGTTTTTCATACTCGGTTGAATAATAGAATGGGTTTATTATTAAAGCTGCATTATGTAACTTTCCTCTTCTACCCCAGATTTTAATCCGGTTTCCTGCGCAAGTGCTGACATTTTTACCATTGAGCTAATGGAGCCTGCCTGCTTGCTCGGGGGATGAATTGAATCTTGACCATCAGGTCAAAGATTCGTGCCAGATCCTGTGTCTAGGTGAAACATGACCTCTGACACGATCTAATGTCTCAATAGAAGAGCAGGGAGACAAAATACAACCACCCCAATTGTATAATTTATATTGTATTAACATACTCTACCATACAGATTGGACAAAATTACATTATATTCAAAAAAAAGAAAAGTTACGTAGTGCTGCTTTAAATTTGTCCCCTCCAGTCCAGATTATACCCCCTTGTGTTTTTCATTAAAGTAATTTGGTTGAATAATATGCTGGATTTAATATCAAGTAATACCTCTATAGTCCAGATTATTAGCTAAATATATAAATTATGGACATTGATTTAATTTATTTTTATAGTGAAAAACACAAGGGAGGTGGACTAGAGAGATGTTACTTAATGCATAATTAAAATAAGTATGATATAAACAACATAATTAATGAAAAACACAAGGGAGCATAGTCTGGGCTAGCCTATTTTATACTCTGAGTCTGGGGTATAAATTGAACTAGCCCAGAATATACCCTGCGGTATAAAACAGGCTAGTCCACTTTAACCCCGGGTGGTGTAACAGTCTAAAATTTAAGTTAAAGTGGGCTATAGCCCGTTTTATTCTGGGCTAGTCCAGTTTATACCCCGGGGTATAAATCGGCTAGCCCAGAATATACCCCCTTGTGTTTTTCATGAATAAGGTAACTTTGTTTTTCATGAATAAGGTCACTTGGGTGAATAATATACTGGATTTAATATCAAGTAATTGTAATGACATTCTTGAATGCAGGCGCAGGTTTCAAGGGTGTTTATTAAAGTCCAACAAAGGTAAAAGTGCAAGGCACAGTTCAAGGAAACTAGACACAAAGGCAAACACGGACGGGACCGTGTGGAGCTGCTGTCTAGTCTAGAGTCAAACAATACTGCCTGCTGGCAGAGTGAACGAGGGGGGTATATATAGGAGTGCACTAAGGAGGAACAGGTGTGTCAAGTTAATAGGCTGGAGATGAGGACCTCTGGAATGAGTGCGTGGGCGTGGTCGTGACAGTACCCCCCCCCTGACGCGCGGCACTGGCCGCAGGACGAGCATGACCTGGAGGCCGACCCCGAGGGCGTGGAGCGGGTCGATCGGGACGACGCTGATGGAAGTCCCGGATGAGGTTTGGATCCAGGACATCAGCAGCTGGAACCCAGCAACGCTCCTCAGGGCCGAACCCCTCCCAGTCCACCAAATACTGAAGCCGACCCCCACGACGCCTGGAGTCCAAGAGGGTCCTAACAGCATAGGCAGGGGCACCCTCTATGTCCAGGGGAGGCGGTGGGGCATCGAGGGGGACAGCATCAGCCAGGGGACCGGGAGTCACAGGCCTGAGGAGGGAGACATGAAAAGTGGGTGAAATGCGGTAATGACTAGGAAGTTGCAACCTGTATGATACCTCGTTGATGCTCCGCAGGACTTTGAAGGGACCCACAAAGCGTGGACTCAGCTTTCGGCAGGGCATGCGAAGGTTGAGGTTCTTGGTGGAGAGCCAGACTCGATCTCCAGGCTGGTACACCGGAGCCTCACTGCGATGACGGTCAGCCTGCTCCTTTTGTCGGCGAATGGCACGTTGGAGTCGGACATGAGCTGAATTCCATACCTCCTCAGATCGACGGAACCACTCATCCACTGCAGGGACCACTGTCGTGCTTGGATCCCAAGGGCACAAAGAAGGCTGGTAGCCGAAGACACACTGGAAGGGAGTCAGACCTGTAGAAGAGTGGCGAAGGGAATTCTGGGCATATTCAGCCCAGGGAAGGAACTGAGCCCACTCAGCCTGCCGGTCCATACAGTGGCTGCGGAGGAACCTCCCGAGTTCCTGGTTGGTCCTCTCCACTTGTCCATTTGACTGTGGACTGTAGCCGGAGGTGAGGCTCACTGCAACCCCCAGTCTCCCCATGAAGGCCTTCCATACACGTGACGTGAACTGGGGACCACGATCTGAAACAATGTCCTCCGGAAGGCCATAGTGCCGGAACACCTGCTCAAACAGCACCTCTGCTACCTGGAAGGCAGTTGGGAGACGAGTGAGGGGGATAAAACGACAGGCCTTGGAGAATCTGTCAACTACTACCAACACGGTGGTGTAACCCTTGGAAGAGGGAAGATCAGTAACAAAGTCAATGGACAGATGCGACCAAGGTCGCTGAGGCACAGGAAGCGGATGGAGTTTTCCCGCCGGAGCGTGTCGCGGGGATTTCGACTGGGCACAGATTGAACAGGATTTTACATATTTACTGACATCTCGGACTAAAGTGGACCACCAGTATTTTTCGGAGAGTGCCTGTGTTGTGCGAGTAATACCTGGATGTCCAGTTGCCACCGAAGTATGCGCCCAAGTCAGTAACTGATCCCTCACCCTTGCGGGAACATAGGTGCGGCCTGGAGGACACTTGGCCGGAATAGGGTCTCCAACCTGGGCCTGACGAATCTCCTCCTCGACATTCCAGAGCACGGGAGCCACAATGCGAGATGGAGGGATAATGGGGCTAATTACAGCTTGGAACTCAGCAGCATCATACATCCGGGAAAGAGCATCGGCCTTGATGTTTTTGGAACCCGGTCTATAAGAAAGGATGAAGTCAAAGCGTGAAAAGAAAAGAGCCCACCTCGCTTGTCGGGAGTTCAAGCGCTTCGCCTTTTGGATGTACTCTAGGTTGCGGTGGTCTGTCAACACCAAGAATGGCTCCTTAGCACCCTCCAACCAATGACGCCACTCCTTCAACGCCTTCTTCACCGCCAGCAGCTCTCTGTCACCTACATCATAGTTCCTCTGAGCAGAACTAAGTTTTTTAGAATAGAAAGCACAAGGGTATAATTTTGGTGGATTACCTTGTCTCTGAGAGAGGACTGCTCCCACACCCACCTCTGAGGCATCCACCTCCACCACAAATGGCAAGTCGGGATCCGGGTGCTTCAGTAGGGGGGCAGTTGTGAAGCAGTTCTTAAGACGATTGAAGGTGGCCGTTGCAGCTTCGTTCCATGGCAATCTGCGAGGACCCCCCTTGAGGAGAGATGTGAGGGGCGCCGCTATGGAACTGTAACCCCGTATAAACCGGCGATAAAAGTTTGCAAAACCTAAGAAACGCTGCAACTCCTTCACCGTGGTAGGTCTTGGCCAATTTAGAACAGCATCAACCTTTGGTTTCTCCATCTTCACCCCCCCTGGACTGATCACATAACCGAGGAAAGAGATGGTGGATTGATGGAACAAACACTTCTCGGCTTTGGCATAGAGGTGGTTGTCTAGAAGACGCCTGAGAACCTCATGGACATGTTTGATGTGCTCCTCCATAGTGGCTGAGTAGATCAGGATATCATCGATGTACACGACCACCTGGCGACCGAGCATATCCCTGAAGATCTCGTTGACAAATGCCTGGAAGACGGAGGGGGCATTTGACAGTCCGAAAGGCATTACCAGGTACTCGTAGTGGCCTGTAGTGGTGCTGAAGGCTGTCTTCCACTCATCTCCCTCCTTGATGCGGATCAGGTTGTAGGCACTACGAAGGTCCAGCTTGGTGAAGACACGGGCCCCCCGGAGCTGTTCCAGAGCTGCGGGCACCAGAGGAAGGGGATACCGGTACTTAACGGTGACAGCGTTCACGCCCCGGTAATCGATGCACGGACGCAAACCACCATCCTTCTTGGCCACGAAGAAGAAGCTCGCAGAAGCAGAAGAGGTGGAAGGGCGGATATAGCCCTGCTTCAATGCCTCCTGGATATACTCCTCCATGGCCTCGGTCTCCGCGATGGACAAAGGGTAGATGTGGCCACGAGGAGGAGCAGAGCCAGCAAGCAGGTCGATGGCGCAATCCCAGGGGCGATGAGGAGGAAGACAGGTGGCCCTCTCCTTGGAGAAAACCTCTCTCAGGTCCTGGTAGGCCTCTGGGATAGTGGGCTGAGAAGTGGACTCTGGACTCTCTACTGTTGTGAACCCACAAGATAAGGGAAGACATGTTGCACGACAATAGTCTGACCAGGCTGTAATCTCCCTCTCTGTCCAGGAAATGGTGGGGTTATGAAGTTGGAGCCAGGGGAGACCGAGAGTGATCTGGTGGACCGGTGCTCTTATTACAAGAAGCTGGATACTCTCACGATGCATAGCACCAACAGTAATGATGAGGGGATGGGTGATGTGGGTAATAGTGCCGTCTCCCACAGGTCTGCCATCCAGGCCTTCGATGGGAATGGGAGTGGTGAGACGGTGAAGCGGAAGGTGCAGGGACTTGACAAGGTCCTTATCAATGAAGTTCCCTGCAGCCCCGGAGTCCACTAATGCTGTAGAGACATCACATGGAGAACAGCTATCAACAGTAATTGGGACCAGAAAAGGTTGAGCACTAATAGCTGAGGGTGGAGTACTCACTTCAGCAGTACGACTCAGAGGGCTGTCTCTCCGATCTCCGCGGTTAGTGAACGACGCAGGTTTCACAGGACAGTCTGCAAGCTGGTGATTCTCTGCTCCACAGTATCTACAAAGACGCAGTTGGATTCTGCGACGTCGCTCAGCCGCTGAGATACGGGTGAAATCCACCTCCATGGGCTCTGGAACAGGCTCAGAGCTAGTGGTGGCTGTCGAAGGGAAGTGAGAGGGTCTCTGGCGCTCTCTGATGAGGTTATCCAGGCGGATGGCCATGGAGATGATAGCATCCAAGGAAAGGTTCTCATCTCTGCATGCCAGCTCTGTCTGGACCTCCCTCCGTAACCCTCTTCGGAACAAGGTGCGCAGAGCTGGTTCATTCCAACCACTGGATGCGGCCACGGTGCGGAAGGAGAGAGCATATTCAGCAGCAGTACGGGAACCCTGACGTAATTGAAGAAGCCGTTCACCTCCCTCCTGGCCCTCTGGTGGATGATCAAAAACAGCTCGAAACAGATTCAGGAACAAGTCGTAGGACCCGACCTCAGGTCCTCCATTATCCCAGACAGCAGTGGCCCATTCCAAAGCCCTTCCAGTCAGGAGAGAGATGACCGTAGCCACTTTGGCGGCTTCGGACGTGGGTGCTCCAGACTGGTGGGCAAAGTATAAGGAGCATTGGAGGAGGAACCCCTTGCATTTTGAAGCAGTGCCATCATACTTATCAGGAAGCGCCCACTTGGCATTAGCAGTTGGAGGAGGCTGACCAGCTGGTAGATTGACGACTGGAGCTGGTGTGGGTTGGCCGGATTGTTGAGAAACCGTCATGGTGGTGTTCAGCGTATGGAGTTCCTTAAGAACTTCGTCCATGGCAGTGGCTAGTAGATTCAGCTTGCTGTTGTGTTCGCCCAGGAGTCGCCCCTGTTCACCAACAGCACGCTGCAAACCTGCTGCATCCTCTTGTGAGGCAGTATTCTGTAATGACATTCTTGAATGCAGGCGCAGGTTTCAAGGGTGTTTATTAAAGTCCAACAAAGGTAAAAGTGCAAGGCACAGTTCAAGGAAACTAGACACAAAGGCAAACACGGACGGGACCGTGTGGAGCTGCTGTCTAGTCTAGAGTCAAACAATACTGCCTGCTGGCAGAGTGAACGAGGGGGGTATATATAGGAGTGCACTAAGGAGGAACAGGTGTGTCAAGTTAATAGGCTGGAGATGAGGACCTCTGGAATGAGTGCGTGGGCGTGGTCGTGACAGTAATAGAGCTCTAGTTCAGATTATACCCCCCTTGTGTTTGATTGTTGATGATTGGGTGAAACTGACTAATATTAGTTATAGTTTGATATATGCCTTAGCAGGCTTGTTTTTCATTGTTCTTTCACACTAAAATAATCACTCTCAATTTAACTTGGAGATTGTAAAATTGGACCCAAACACTAATTAACATGGACACTCACATTCTCAGAGTTAACGAGGAGAATGTATGGCTGCAAATTGAATCAACATGATAATTGGACCAAATGCTGAAAACGGTATAAAATAATAGAAGGTTTTTAATCTTTTATGCTTTAAAATCACATGCCGCTAAGTTATCGGTCATTGGATGCTTGCGAATATGTCTGCCTACATGTAGGGTGATTATGGCGGCCCTCTGAACTGTGAGGTGAACGGCATACTACGTCCATGGTGTCACCAGCTTTAGGCCCTGGGGGATCTGCAATGTCCCCAAGAAGCACCACTGTCTCCACATGTGTCTCTAACTACATTGAGTGGATTACTCGGTTATTATAAGATCCATAACCATAACTGATATACAGAAAAGTTGTCTCATAAAGGAACGTTTTAAATAAAGCCTGTGCTTCAGTATAAATGTGATATCAAACTGACTGTACTCAAACCTACGTGACAGATTGGGGACTCAAATATTCAGTGCCACCCTCAGTGTAAATCTCAAATATCAAACCTCTTTCAGTCATTTTCTTGTAAAATGTGTTCTCTGAAATTATCGTCTGATGGATTTTTACATGTTATTTATCTTGTTCAGAACTCAGACATCACATCACGCCAGTCCTTCAAGACCTGCACTGCATGGCTTCCTTCCAGTCAAGCAAAGAATCACATTCAGAATATAATTCCTCAACACCCACAAGTCCCCCCCCCACCCACTCACTCAGGTCCGGCAATGCCAGCCAACCAACTGGAAATTCCCAGGACCCAAGGACCAAACCTGAGGTGATAAGACATTTTCAGTTGCTATCTGTGGAATGCACTCCCGGCCTATAACCACATCAAAGAGGCAGCCACCCTCCCTTCAAAACTGCCCTCAAAACCCAACCCTTTATTACAATTTCCATTAGCTGTTGCAAGAGATAAAATGAGTTTAGTGTCCACATGCCGTGTTGCAGAGCTGTGTTTTTCTGTACCGCTATCTTGCATTTTTGTTTAATGTTTTTTAATTGATCTGCATTAGCTTAACTCTTTCAGTGCCAAGAGTATTTTCATAAAGTACTCCCAAACTGCCAGGAATTTGCGTTTTTTTTAATTTTGTAATTTTGTAATTTTTCATTCAAATAAATGATCTGATTGGGGTTTTAAACCCATAATACAGTTCTACCAGTAGAGAGCAACAAATCGACACATTGATGATCTCGCTGGCTCACTCGCCCCCTCCCAAACAGGCTCACGTCATATCCGGTCAGAACCGGATGTTGACATTTTCGACAATCGTTGATCGCGCTAAATTACGATGCGATACACGACTACGATGACTGATCGTCACCCAGACCAAAGAGAGTAGACGTGGACCTCTCCGTTCGCTTTTTATACCGTGTGAAAAACCGTGACTTTCCCTATTCTGGCCGAAAATCACCGGAGAAAAACAACGTGACCCGGAAATGAATTTTTTTTTTTACATCCGGCTCCGGGTGAATCTGAAGGAGTCAGGAAGCGAAAGTGATCATGAAAAATAAACAGAATAACGCGACCACAGTCAAAAGTAAAAACTCGGGATTTCTCGTGCTGGCACTGAGGGTACTCGGGAAAAACTCGGGATATGTCGGGGCGTGGCACTGAGAGAGTTAATTGTGACGGATCATTTCAATCTTTGATCTGGCAATGGCAATGACTTCTGACAATGTGTAAATCTCTGCCAAGCCCAAGGATACAAGTGGTATCTGTTTTCATTGTACATTCAACATATTAAGGCTACTTTCATGTAGTCTGTTGTTTATAGATATGGGATCCCATGAGAATGATGGTGAATGTGTCACAGTTTTATCTGAGAGACCCTTAACTCCACCCAACACTGGTACAACAATCATTTGACAGCTTTAGTTAATACACGTTTTCAGATTTAGATTATTATCACAATCACAAAACATACATTAACCACTTTAGCCCTATATATATTTCGGCCATTTGAAAATAGACGATCTACAAGCTCACAATGTGTCACGAAGCGACGCATTGTGAGCTTGTAGATCAGCTATTTTCAAAAGATTTGTATACATTTTTAACTTGTGAAATGGGACATTCTGCACAATGAGTACTTTTACTTTTGGTACTTTAAGTATATTTTGATGCCAACACTTTTGTACTTTTATTCAAGTCAATTTTGAACACTGTAATTTTACTTACGTAACAGAGTATTTCTACATTGCAGTAGTGATACTTTTACTTAAGTAAAACATGTGAGTACTTCTTCCATCACTGCTTGGTACCCCAGTCTACACAGAGTGGCCCAGGCGACATGACATCGTGCACTGCCCTCAATACTATACTTTTACTTCTACTCCACTACATCCCAGAGGCAAATATTGTACTTTTACTCCACTACAATTATTTGAAAACTTTAGTTACTAGTTACTTTTAAGATATAAATTATATTATGAAACATACATTAACCACTTTAGCCATATTTTATACATTATTACATTTATACACTATTTGAAAATAGACGATCTACAAGCTCACAATGCGTCGCATAGCGACGCATGCAATTAAAATAATCAGTCAGTGCATTGGCTTACAATTTACAAATGAACAGAAAGATATCAAACCCTGATATTTTGTCCATTCTTCAGTTCATAGAAGTAATTAGCAATTAGCAATGTATTGCATAAAAAGAAACCAATTATATTCCTCTCACCCAACCTCTATGTCAGGAGGCTCCGGGAGATTAATTTGTTCCTTTAATCTGTTTCTGCATCCTAATGTCCACCACCAGAATATCCTCCAACCGACCAAGCTTCCCTTATTCAGGTCTTAAGATGTATCGGCCACAATATTCAATAGTTTAAAGTTGTGATTTGGATTACAGTGTACGCTTTAAAAAGCTTCTTTGTCAAACCACACCAAACACTCAACATGTAGGTGTTACCATCTTTTTAACCAACTAGGTAGTTTCCCGAACACCTACAGTATGTCACACCACCGATCCGACCAATATGTCTGAGTCACTCAAGTCGCACTATTTGTAACAAATGCAACACAGCTTATGTCTTAACCACTTCGGCCTTATCAAAACACGGGTGGTCTACAAGCTCACAGCGTGTCACATTATGATACGTTGTGGGCTTGTAGATATGCTATCTTCACTTTTATCAGTTTTTGATTATGAATCATTTGAAATGCCTTTGAAGACATGGCAAAAATTGGGGACACTAGGGTTAAAGACAGTATTTAATAATCCAATAGGAATTCTAAAAGCCACTCATCAAGGCCATCTCTAAAGCCTCTGCATGATAATGAAGAGTTAATTGCTTAAGCCCTATATACTGTAGACTACTTAGTTGACTGTTGGTCCCCAAGGGTCAATACTAGGCGTATTCTCACAACGTGCTGCGTTGTGAGCTTGTAGATCGGCTATTTTTGTTAGCCGCAGAATTAGGGTTCAAGTGATTAAAAGAACAAGATGACTGTAGACAGTACTGGACTTGTCAGGAGTAATCCTACATAATTATAAGTACATTTAAAGGTAGGGTAAGTGATTTTCTTTGGTTAAAATAAGTGTTAAATAGCTCTATATTCTGATAGTACTCATTGCTAAAGAGTGTTTGTTCAGTAAAAGGAGTCTCCTTGTCTCTCAAGCTCTTTATAAAACAGAAAACAGTTTCATTTCCAATTTTATCCAATCAGGATAGAGAACTCAATCAGGATACAGATTAAACAAGTGAAATTGGAAGTGATGACACTAAGAAATGAGCAGGCAAAATTGGAACTGGAACACTACAAAAAGTGTGAGATTTTGACACCTACCGGAAAATTTATTTCTGTTTATTAAAGAGCTGGAGAGATGGGGAGACTCCTGTTACTGAACAAACACTCTATAGCAATGATTACTATCAGAATATAGTGCTTTAACCTTTTAACAAAATACTTTCTGTTTTAACCAAAAAATATCACTTACCCTACCTTTAAGTGTCAAGTCGGATGTCATCCCTCTTTCAGGAAAAAAAAGGTACAGCCCCAGCATTATTTTGATTGGAGACACTGCAGGCAAAATCACAACCTAATTCACACTTTGTCATATAGGACAGTGTTGTTTACTGAAAATACCATATTTTCAACTGACAAATGTGACTTTCAAATATTTATCAATATTCTTCCAAACAAAAAAAATGAGAGAAAAAAATCCCACAACACAACAATCTCACAACATGTTGCTGTGAGCTTGTAGATCGGTAATTTTCTTAGGAATTGACCAAAGGTTTTCAAAATGTTCGCCTATTATATAGTGCCAAAATAGTGCTTAAGGTTTCAATTGTATTTATTTTATAGCACTGACAGCTATATATTGTAGCTTTATATTATTAGACTATCATTGTTTTTTGTACAGAAAATATATACTTTGTTATGAAATAGCAAAAAGATCTACAAGCTCAAAACGCCACAATCCGCTATTTTTGGGCGGTGAAACCGCCCCTATAAGTGAGATTTGGAAAAATGTACAAATATCTTGGGCAGTGAAACCGGCCCTAAAAGTTTGTAGAATTATCCTGCGCTGTGATTGGCCAATCACAATCTATTCAGGACTGTGATTGGCCAGTGTCACATGACACATGTGCATAGCCCTATGTGATTGGCCAGTGTCACATGACACATGTGCATAGCCCTATATAAGCAACCATAACTTCAAAAAAACCAAATTATTGTTTTTTTGAAGTTATGGTTTTGTCCATCATAAAGTGTGTTTTACAAAAGATAAATGTATTTATCTTTTGTACATGATTGATCGACTCCATTCAGTATTGTGATTAGCTAGCAAGACACATGCTGACACTAAGTGGCTCTTTCAGATCAAAGCATATATATTGGTTGACTCCATTCAGTATCGTGGTTAGCTAGGAAGACACCGCCCACTTCACACAGGGTGTGATTTTTTATTTACCAAACGTCTGAATATTCTCGCCAAAACTGTGACACTAGGGTTCATGTGGTTAAGAGTGGGAAAACTAGAGGGAAGGTCATCCATGAATGTCATGTTTCATGATAAACTGGTCTGTAGATTTTGTGATATCTTGTGTGCAAGTGGCAATTTTGGCCTACAGGTGGTGCTAAAGGAAAGGTGAAATCACCATGCTCTGGGAAGCATGAAGATGCACAGCAAGCTCCATGGACGTTCAGACACAGTCATCGTCAAGCACCTTATTTTGTTGTCTTGGGTATATTTTACCCAATATAATATATTCCATAAAAAAATACTTCTCATCAAAATATATTAAAGTACAACAATACATGGCAAATTGTGTTGTTTTAACACAAAAAAAATTAAAACATCATCGGGGGTCCTAAAAGCAATACTATATATAAGCAATAAAATAAGACCTCATGTAGGCATATCTGTGAAAAATGTGGGAATTGTTGACAAAAAATTTAATAATGGAGCTTGGAACTTCTTTGGTCCACCCATTCCTGGGACATCATGGAGTCTTGTCCAGTGAAGGCACAGTGACATGACTGACAACTGTTGGGGAGCCCTCATGATTTTGTTTTGTCTCTATCACTAACGTCGGGTGAAAATCTCCCAATCACCCAGAAATCACCCAATCACCCCAAAAACCAGGGGTGGGGGCAGGGAAACAAGTCTACCTTCGATGATATCACTGAGCAGCCTGAAGGTACCCAAGGACCCACCCACCTCAGACATTGTAGTAACACAATGAAAATCACAAAACCATATTTGTGTGGGTGAAAATCACCCGACATTATTATTCTAGGGGATCAGCTATCTGCTGAAGTCGGTCGGTCCCATGTATGGTCAGTGGTAGGTTCTTTGGCTCTGGACAACCAGATCTCCATATGGGCGTATCGGATTTGCTTATGGTTATGTCTGAGTCATAGTGACATGCCTATATATGGGCGTATCAGGTTTGTTTATGGTTATGTCTAAGTCATAGTGACGTGGCCGTGGTCCGCCCACCGGTCGGCTTCCCATTAGCCAATTTTAACATATAGGATAAGGATTACAGACAAACAGTGAGCATGGAAATACTTACATGGTTGTAGCAAAAGGCCAACATAATACACACATCTTCAACCACTAACGACATCTTGATCATATCGGCCAGAGATAATGTGTACCGATTTGTGTGAGTTTTGGAAAACAATATGTAGGAGTGAGTAGTAGCAAAAAGTGTGTTTTGAAGAAAACACAAAATGGCGGAAAATGTAATCTGGCACAAATGGCCAGGGCCTATATGAAGAGTTGTGTCATGATCCAAGGAAAAAAAGGGGGGGGAGATTGGTAGCACTTTATAATAACTATACACTATTAAGCATTAGTTAAACATTAAATACTTAATTCTTCATGAATTCATCATTTGAATAGCAGTATTCATACATTACTAAGCATTAGTAAACAGTTGTAAATATTTCAACTATACATTAGTTAAGTTAGATAGAACTGCTTCTATCTAATTTATAAATGCTTTATTATAAAACCGAGATAGTCCTAACTTTAGATGGGCTCACACAAAATACTTAACTAATGACTAGTAACTAACTACCTTACTAAATCACAAGTTTGAGTATGAATAAGTGTTCATAAAACATGAATTAACAGATTCAGATACGGTTAGTTTGCAGTAGGTCCAGAGTGGGCAAGAAATGAAATGAAATGGCATTATGAAACCTGAGGAGAGAAACTTCCTTTTGGTTCCTGTAGAGGTCACTCCTCACCAAATGTTGCTCCTATAGGTTGTGTTGTGTTGTGTTTTTTCTACCCTTGACTAATCCAATAACGTGATGTGAATGCAGTTACACCACTTTGTGTTTTGTGTGTGTGTGTGCGCGCGTGCGCGTGTGCGTGTGCGTGTTCATGGGCTACAGTATGTCTGTGCATGTGTCGGCTGCATGTGCCTCTTGCACACGTGTACTTTTCTTATTGTTACCATCTTTATCGTATACATAAGGAGCTTTGTGGACTTTATTTTTATTTATAACGCATGTGTGTGTATGTATGTGCGCGGTATATCAAATCCAATCACACATGTCCTGACATGAGTTAATTTGTTGTGTATACTCAGCAAAGTCTGGAGTAAAAAGAAACACTTGACAGTTTTTGTTTCGTTTTTTGTTTACACTTGAAGAGTTAAATTAACACTGGATTTTACCGTTTAGGGTACACAGATGTGAGGATGAGGATCAGGGATGGTATAATCACTCCGATTTATTTTATTTATTATTTGCTTTATTATTTACTAAATACAGGCTTGCCTCTGCAGAGCAAATTAGCCCAGACTTCAACACGGCCAACTGGGAGGACATACTTATGTAAGTCTCATGACTTATTGATTACAGCACAGCCATTTGCAGGCTACAGTTTGGTGTTGACAGTTTCCTAAACTGTTTCTTTTGCAGTCTGAGAATGTTCAGTGCAAAAGAATGTTTACTGGGAAAGGGCACCTGAAAATACTGAAGTCTGCCATTCTTCCACGGAGAAAAAGAAAAGGCTGAAATGTTTGCTGGCCAGCCGGCAGGTTTAGGAAATGGGCTTTACACACAGGATGTGATGTCACACAACAGGAAATCCAGCACAATGTACCCAATGTACTCATACTCACAACCACGCAAAATGGAGGCCCGGCTCTGTATATAGAGGTTTTATTTTCAACAAAAGTACAGCTATATCAGATATGATTTCATTTTTACAGCGAAATACAACATATTCCCAGTGCTTCAGATTACATCAAAACATATAATGTACATACAGTAGACATCTCCACTCTCTCATTCACAGTTTCTGGATTGAATAGGCATTATTTTTCAGGTTTTTTCGTTTTTCAATTTCTACAACAAATAAAATCAAAACTGAAAAGGCCAGCGAGGAAGAAATAAAATACAAAGGTTTGCATATGGTGAAATTTCCAAACGATAGTGTAATATTATGTGAGTAAATGTTCTGTAGGAGTTAAAATCCAGACCTTAAACTAGATGGTAATATACAATGGATAGAGCATAAATCCCATAGACTTCATTCGCCTTGTTGTACTTGAAAACCACATGGAATATGGCTTTGTGAAAAAACTCCATTGTACCCTGACTGTTCCGAAACAACGCAGGACTAACTGCAAAAGCCAACTGCAAGAAATTTGCTAGTAATAACGTTTAATAATTAATGACGTTGCTGCTGCGCTATTAGTGTGTGTAAATGGGATTACTGCCGCATGTGCCCCCTGGATAGAGAGGAAAGAAAAAAACAAGAAAAGAAAATGAAAAGCAATAGCTGCGGGATAAAATGTGGATGTTTGGTTGATTCGAATGACAGCAGTCGAAGGATCAAAGCAAAGATTGAAGGTTCCTTAAGAGTATAATCTGCTTTAAATCGCAGTGAGAGCTGTCTTCAGAACTCTCAGCACACAGTTCAGAAAGAGTATGTACCCAAAAAAAAGTAAAAAGAAACCACATAATAAATTTTTATAACATGAGCAAACTGGAAATGTTTGATGTTCAGTTTCATAAATACAAATAAGGAAATCATTGGTACTGTCAAAACCACTGCTCTTCAAGGAATCATTAATGTGCTTAAGACTGCGGCATGATAGGAATTGCAATGGAGTAGGCCTACTATACTGTATATGAGGGTCTTCAGGATTAGGGTTTATTTTTAGCTCATCCCATGAGGTTTCTCATTTGTTCAGCTCTTCTGCTCGACTACAAATCTATATTATGCACACACCCATCATCTGGGCTCACTCCTATTTGGTTCTCTGATGCCATAGAAGAAGAAAAAAGATACCCGTTTAGCCTCGTTTAGCCGCGCTTAATGGCGTTCCTTGAAATAACCAGCGGTAGGAGGGTGAGTAGGTGGACTCCAGGTAGGAATTTGAAACATTATACATCTTATAATAGAATATATGGACACCAGTGGAGAGTGTCAGTGCCTTTGAATTAAACAGCCGATTCTTTCGATTCAGCGTGAGCTACAATGTCCCACTCCAGATAAAAGATCCCTATGGTAGAGGGATACCTGATTTAAAATGAGTCCCGTGCCGGTGTCACTTACCAGAAATAGCAGATCTACAGTACAAGCTTGTAGATGGGCTATGTACAGTGCGTGACACCCGTGCTCACACCGCCACCAGCTCACACCGCTACTAGCTCACACCGCTACTAGCTCACAACACATCGCAGCATGATGCGTTGTGAGCTAGTGCAGTGGTTCTCAACTAGTGCCCAGTGGTGGGCCATGAGGATATTGCGAGTGGGCCCCCCAAAAACACTAAGAGATAATACTCATTAATATACATTAATATAAAAAAGATATGTAAATAATCATAATAATAAATAAATGTTGTGGTATTATTTCTTTAAAACCTTGAAAAAGAAGTGTCCATAGTGATACTGCTAAATAGGAACTTAACGTATACTTCGCTAGTTCCACTGATCCAAGGCAGAAACGCAAACAATTGATTCATCATTGAGATAAAAATGCTCTGAAAATACACGAAAGTGGTCAGATCTTAAAAGCGCTTTTAAGATGTTCAAGTGGGCCCTGATGAAGAAAAGGTTGAGAACCACTGAGCTAGTGGATCGGCTATTTCCGATGATAAATCAGGCGTTAGTATAACTCGGGCTTGAGAGAACAAGGGGGGCAGGATGGACATGGCAGAGAACTCCCTCATGTGAGATGGCGTATGGATTCACTGTAATTGGACCCTGGATTGTAGGAGTCATGTCGGCAGCGAATGAAGCAAAAACAATTCCGTCTAAAGTCGTCTTAAGTCTCATGCAAAATATTGGGATGCCACAAGCATGCATCTACCTGTTTACTGAGGTCTACCGCACGCGAGAACTGGTACGACATTCGTCTCCAACGAAAAAATACCAATATCCAAATATATGATCTGTTCTTTTTACATTATTTACAGTGTGTTTTAGCTGCTAAGTGTAAAATAGATGATTGTTCCTTCGGTTTTCGTAATAGTCGTAATACGTAGTTATACGTAGCTCTAAAATGTGAAAGTTGACTGAGCCGTGGAAAAACTCAGCGTCCTATGTATATTCAGGTTACATCATAATGTTCTCTCAACATTATGTATAGTGGATAAACTGTTAAATAGAATACAAAGTATCTCTAAGTCGTCTCTAAATGTCTGAAATTAGAATTTTACGATCGTTGTGCAAGAAAAATAACATCAGTGATATTCTAGTGCGATATAACAATGAGGTGGCCATATTGAACGTGTTTGCACAGTGTCTACTCATACTGTATGGAAAAAGGTCCCGCTTTACGTGTTTCTGTCCGAGTGGATCTCATGCGCTGGGGGGGAAGTGAATTCCCAGAAAGAGAGAGAGATAGGAGAGAAAGAGAGGACAGGGGGAGAGATGCAGAGAGGAGAGGAGAGAGATATAGACAGATGAGAGAAAGAGAGAGAGATAGAGAGGAGAAAGAGAGAGAGAGAGACAAGTCCCACACCGAGGGAGGGAAAATACATGACTAATTCAAATCTGCCTGTGAAACTGAATAGATAATCACTAGTGGAATGCTAGAAGGCACTGGTAGATAGCGTCTCTTCTCTGCAGCAGAACAGGTCAGCAAGTGCATGTGAGAATGCGCCTCTGTGTGTGTGTGTGTGTGTGTGTGTGTGTGTGTGTGTGTGTGTGTGTGTGTGTGTGTGTGTGTGTGTGCGTGCGTGTGCTTGCGTGCATACATGTGTCACGGCACACCTATGCTTGCATGTCAGCTATGTGTGTGTGTTGGTAGTGACGGGAGTCGGGGGTGGGGGTGTTTCTGTGCATCGGACCTGAGGTTTGGTGGTCTGTTATATCTGTTGCCTGCGCCAGACGAAGGGGAGTTAACATCCACAACAATCACACTGGGAGTTGACCTCTACAGCACTGGTTCTCAAAGGTCTGGGGCCCCAGGGGTCCTTGACGGGGTTCCAGGCGGTCCCCAGCAAAATTAAGAACATTTTATACACCTATTTTCTGGCTATTCGAAACATTTTGAAATATCTTGACAAATCTTCTCTTATGGGGGTCCCTGGCACAAATTATTTTCCGATTGAGGTCCCACGGCCAAATACATCAATTTTGTGTCATTTTACATTTCTTTGGCTATTAAAAAATAGCAGATATACAAGCTCATCGCACGGCACAGAGTGCCGCGCTATGAGCTGCAAAATCGTGAACATTTTTGCACATCTTTGAATATATATATATTTTAAAGCGAACATTTTTAACTAAAATCTTTGCTTCTGGGGGGTCCCTGGAACAACATATTTTGAGATGGGGGTCCGCGGCCAAATACATATCATTTTGGGGGCCCTCTACATGAAAAGGTTTGAGAACCACTGATTATAGCAACATAAATTTGTTCAAAAAACTGTTAGGATTTAGCACAAAATAATTTCCAATTGAGGTCCCACGGCCAAAATACATACATTTTGGGGTCCGGGACATGAAACTGTTTGAGAACCACTGCTCTATAGACCCACCAACCCACTCAACCCCATTCTCAGCTTTCTTTACTGAAACAAAACATAAATTACACAACATACTGACAAAGCAATTCTAACCTTCCTTATTTCGTTTTTTTTTCCAATAGGTTATAAGGCCCGTAAGAAGGCAAAACAAACGACATAATAACAATATATAACTCTTTCATGTCACTGTAGTGAATAGTGAAGATATATAATGATATATCACATTGCACAACTTGTTCATACTGTATACAGTTCATCAGATGATATATAAATCCAAACACAAAAAATGTACTTCCATAATCTGAGGTCAAAATAGGATCACAAAACCGTGGTTACCGGTCTGCTTCACTTACACTCCGTCTGTGGATAGGAATAACGACCTGAAGGAAAACGTGTGAATGTGTATTTTCCCTCTTGGCAGAACCCCTTTTACCTCCATAAACGTCAACGTCTTCCAGTGCTTCATACTGTCCGTTTTGGACACGACAGCTTGAGGGGGGAGGGGGGGGGTGGGGTGTTGATTCAACAAGCCAATTTGAACAGGCATCACTCTCGTGTTAAATCCACAAACAAATGTCACGGTGCTGAAGGCCAGGGCAGCGCTACAGTGGATCAGATAATGACCACCGAGGGGGGTGGATGGATGGATGTATAGATGGATGGATGACTGATGCCAAGGTTGGAGCAGTTGTTTGTAGAGATGCGTCAATCCAGCAGAGATAAAAAAAAAACCTGCACACTACAGAATGAAGCCAAGCCCCAAACCCCCCCTCCCCCCCCACCACAGGCTTGCTACAGCATTGACTCACACGCTCAATAACTTTACATTTTGCTTGTTCTCCCATAATATTGATTCTGAGACCAGATTAATTTCAAGCGGTTGTTTCGCCCTCATACATATAGCTTCATCCTTTCAGCTCATTTCGGTCGGGGGGAATCTTTTCTCATTCATCACTTGGTGCCGCATGCAAGTAGAATCGATTTCATATCCAGAATAGCATCTAGTGCCCGGTGGAATATGTTTGTGCAGCACTCTCATGCAAATACAGAAACGTAATCTCTTTCCTGGAATTGGCGCTGTGCTTTTGTTTACGACGGGAGCGATACTAAAATGGTTAACTCGAACTGAACATGTCCTTCTTACAGCTGACTCCAAAAGAAACAGCCATTGCTTTCCCCTCTGGCTCAATGCATCAACTTCACTTCAGCTCTCAGTGGATTCCTGGAGGCGGAGCCGCCGGAGCCCTCGTCTGAATACCCAATGAGGAGCCAGCACAGTGCTACAGGGGGGCGGGTCTCAGGGGAGGGTGAGGGCGGGGCTTCGACGCTGGCAGGTGGAGGGCAGCCTGCCTATATCTGCGCTTTTACGGCTGTTTCATCTAAAAAGCCCCTAGGATATGCCTGCTAGGATATGAATATACCCTGTCAAAAAAAGGATGTTAATGTTCCACTGATGATAATGGCTATCGATTTGCTCCCTGGCCCATCATGACATGGCTAATGGCAGACTTCCAGGTTGAGATGAGACTCTTCTGGTGGGAAGCAGTGACTCACAGAGGCAGAGCAGGTGGGCAGAGAGATAGAGCGGGCAGGAATGATGGAGAGAGAGAGAGAGAGAGAGAGAGAGAGAGAGAGAGAGAGAGAGAGAGAGAGAGAGAGAGAGAGAGCTACAGCAAGAACGCAAGTGCACGGTTGGAGAGTGCTACTGTATGAGAGACAGAGGGTGGTGGGAGAGAGAGAGAGAGAGAGAGATTGAGATTGTGTGGGAGAACGGAGACATAATGAAAACGCCGAGAGGAAGGGCGAGGTCCAGTTAGACAGACAGTCTGTGATCGGTGCTAGACTGGATCGAACTCAAAAGGTAACGCTGTCAGCAGAACATCACAGGGGGGCTTCCGCTGCCGCAGCCCCTGATCCGAGGCCTGTCATTATACCAGCTCAAGTTCAAAAGAACACCAACAAGCAAAGTCACATAGCAGCACAACAGATCTCTCAACTTTTGGACACAGTCATACATACCACCAGGAAACTACCCGGCCGGGCCATGTGTGTGTGGGGGTGGAGTGTGTGTGTGAGTGTGTGTGTGGGGGGGGGGGGGTCATTAAATGATTGTTAAATCATTAAATGATTGTTCCAAAGAGATGTGGTTAAAATGAAGCCATAAAACAAATAACTCTGGGGACATTCAGACAGTTGTGGGTCATTTTGAGCGCAGAATCCGCAGTCAGCAGGAGAAGCATGAATAACTAAGAACGTTACTACTGTAACATACAGGGAGTGTGAAGGTTCTTTATGTTTGCTTTTAAATCCAAGTCTTCAGTTCAGTCCTCTTGGGTCGACCAACCACACTCTCCATGTTGACATTGGTCCTTTTTTTCTCTTTTTTTTTTACTGCAGAGTCTCTGGCGTTTAGTGTGTGTGTGTGTGTGTGGTGTGTGTGTGTGTGTGTGTGTGTGTGTGTGTGTGTGTGTGTGTGTGTACGTGTGGGTGTGCACATGTGTGTGGTTTTTAAATTTTCTTCATCGTGGGACAGGGTCATCCGATGTTTAGTGCTTCTAAGAAAAAAATAGCTGTTCCTTCAGCGGAGTCTGTGTGTCTCTATTTCCTAAATGGAGCTAATCGACTAAAATTATGCCAGAACGGAGCCTGATGGCCCCTTTTGGATTGACTGAATTCATAAAGCTCTGCCTGTGCCATGTCCTCCGATACCTCATACTGCCCCGCCGAGAGGGGGTCCTGTGGGGGTGGGTATGAGGGGGGCGTGCACCTGTTTACACCTGGGGGGAGGGCAGGTGCAGGAGAGCGAGGGGGAAGGCGGGGGAGGGGAGGAGGGGCGAGTAGGCAGCGTAGGTTGAACACAAAGCGAAGAAGAAGAGAAGAAGAGAGGGGGGATGGGTGGCAAGAAAGAGGAAACATCGTCATTATTTGCGTCAGAGGAGGAGACCACAGCACGACATCAATTCATGCTTCCACAAATAACCAAACCAAACCAAACAGACAAAAACACAAAGCCAGAGAATGAGTCTTCATAGTGTTAACATTCCATCATATTAAACTCGAGTATATGGTACACTATGATCATAATGGTGACAGCTGAAAATGGTGGACAAGTGGAATTCATTTCCAGTGAATGAGACAACGGAGACTAAAGGTGCTATTCAGGCAAACTCTGTGGCAGGCAAGCAAGAGAACCAATGGATCACATGGAATACAGTGATCAAGCGTGGGGATGAAGGTACATTGTGCTTCTATGCTTGCAGACAGCGCGTTTGATTGAATAGCACCCACACTAGTGGCAAAAAAAACAACAACAGAAAGCTGTTAATATGCACAACTACGGTCTACAATGTAATTTTGCTATGGTCTACAAGCATCACAACTATACTATTATAATTACAAAATAAATAAAAGTACAATTAATATCTGGAGATGAAATATTCAAAAGTTGCCATGGCATCTTGGAAGAAAAAGAATAAAAACAGTGGGCCCTATCTTACACCCAGCGCAAATCGGCGCAAAGTGCAGCGCAATTATCATTGCCAGTTTACAACCGACGTAGTTGTCAATTTCACGTGTAATTATTTAAGTATCCAAATGTCTTTGCACCTCTTAAAATGAGGTGTGCTGTCTTAGGCGGACTGAGAAAATTCAGAAAGAGGACTGAGCTCTGACCTCGTCTAAACTTTAGCGCAGTCCCCCTGTGCAGTATTTCCCTGCTAGTGAAAGAGGGCATTAGATGTACATTGATTGGCTGGTTTGCCTATGTCAGGAATCAAATAAGGTGTCTAGACCTATGTTTTGAGGGTCAAGGATCAAAATGTAACTATTCTTAAAGTGATCACATGTACCTGTGGCATGTACTTACTTCATCATTGGTGTGGGGAACAAGAAATGGATTATCAGAATACACCTGGTAAGGGGATGGCTGCACCATGGTAATAGATTCATTTATGTTGTTTCCGTTGTTCTGATGTCATAGACTCTTAGATCAACCTTTCAAAGTTAATGCCAAAATATACCCATTTCCATTTGACTTTCTAGGAACCCCAAGAATCTAAATATACCACTCAACAAAAAATATCAAGTGTTATTAAATTATGGCCACCACAATTTGATGGATATGACCCCTGAAAAGTAGGCATGGCCAATTATCTGGCCAGTGAGTAATTTTTACAAAAACAAAAAACAACTAATGATTGGAATGGATTCAGCACCCCCACAAACCCATAGTTAGACATCCCACAAGCTCACATTGGCCAATTTACATTTCCCAGCTTTTCACACCAGGTCTTCTCAACTTTGATGGGCTCCACGAAGTTTCCCAGTGTAGTTGGGTTGGAGGTAATTGAGAGGTGTTAGAAGACACCTTTATGAACACATTGGTGAGTTAGCATAATAAGTTGGCATAATAATAATTGGTAAAAATCTGTTTATATTGTAATGGCAGCCCTCATTTGCACGCCAGCATGCCACAGGTACATGTGATCGCTTTAAGAAGTTCCATTGTGATCCTTGACCCACAAAACATAGGTCTAGACACCTTATTTGTTCAGTTAGGTGCAAAATTGGCTGATGTATAGTGCAAATAGATGTTTCGATAATGGCAGCACTATATGGGACATTTTGACCTTTTTAACATAGCTCATCATCGTGTAAACATTTATTTCCAATCTAGAAACACTAACTAGAAGTATATTTCCAGGGGGTGCATGATACTCTCTTGTTCCCACTAGACAAGGTGGTTTAAATAAAATAACCTAATAACTAAGAGTATGTGATGGATTTTTTATCTGATTTGTCAAGATATCACAGATGTCTTTTGGACATAAATGGGGAGACATTACAGGAGGAAGGCGTGACTCTTAAAAGCCGCAGCACGGCCACTGACATTATATCACATTAGTAATGCTGCTCCCGTAGATGGCCGCACGCTTTAACGTTGCGAAACAGCAGATCTCTTCTCTCTTTTCTTAATCACTTAAACCCTAAACCCCTCGGGGGTCTATCCTAGGCCCACTCCTATTTTCCTCTACACCAAATCTCTTATTGGTCAAACATTCGCCAAACATTTGCCAATTGGAGTTGGACACACCCCCAAGGCATTTGCACCAATGCGCTTTAGACAATGCGCCACCTTGTGCAAGAGTTTGTCTAAACAGGGCCCAGTGTCTTTTGTCAGAAATCTTTTCTTAAACACTGTTTTGGGTTTTGAGAGGAAGGGGCTGGATTTATTTGGGTCGTGGCGAAGACCTGTTTATCTTGGGGATAGACAAGATAACACTGGGGAAGACAGATTGGACTGTGACTGCATGCTCCAATGCCATCTCCAATCACAATGGCTCCCATCGCTATAGCAGTTGCCATGGCATCTCGTAGCACTACCTCTAGAGAGAACTCTAATGCATATACCTTTATCATTCTCAAACCATGTCCATACAACATGGCCCTCTTTCTCAAGATGAAATCTATAAATGAATCTGAAATTCAAGAGAGTACTTCACCTTGTGCCAGCCATGTACACAGACACATACGCGCGCACACGCACGCACACAGAGCACTTAGAAAACACACACACAACAAACACCTCTCTGACAGACTTGTACATACACAGGGATCGTCAGAGAGAATATTTATATATTCATATAATATATTTATTTATTATTAATTAATGGATGGTCATTGGTCATGCTTGCCATGGAAATAGGAGTATCACCAACATCAGTAATGATAAATGTATGTCGACACATCTATCCTGCCACTAAAATGTCTGTTTTTTTAAAGGACAATACAAGTGGTTTTCAGATGTGGGTTCTTGCTGGTCTGGACTGGAATTTCTCAGCCCACTTGTTTGACACCTTTTTTCTTCCATTACGGAGGTATTTGCCATGCGATTCTGTGTTCATTTAACACCGCTGTTGCATTGTATTGTCTCGCATGTTAGTCTAGGGGCTGGATGGATGAATGTTAGTTCAAACACCCACCAATAATAAAAAAACTGGAAAACGCTATGAAAATCATTTCCTAAGCTGTGTGCCAGAATACAGTTCGGGAGGAGAAATCACATCTCCAACTATTAAAGATTTAGTCTACTCGCTAACTTTCAGGGAGAGAAAAACATTGCAGGGGAAGAGGTTTCACTGAAAGTATGTGTGCATGGCTGTGTCTTGGGACAAAATGGCTGCCCCCGATTGCTCAATAACGGACAAAAGATTATACTGTATATATGACTATTTTGAGATTAGAATGACACAGGAACCCAAATGTCAAACACACTAGAACTGTCCTTTAACGTCACATTTCATGCAAAAACAGCCCTCTGTCTTTTCATTGATGCTTAACAAACTGTTTAACAAACCACATCGATTCATCCTCATTAACGGGCTGAGAGGGACACTGAACTCAAAGGAAACCAAATGCCATGAATAATCATCTATACTGTGAAGACATGAATCCACTTCTATCTTTTCAAGAGACGGTGTCGCGCATCGAACACAGCAGATCTACAAGCTCACAGCGCGTCGCATCCACGCCGCGTTGTGAGCTTATGGATTGGCTATTTTCGGCGTGAGACGCCGTCTTCTGGCGAGGCATCAATTGGGCATAGCTCTTTGCAGCGCTGCGCGGCTAGTCCGGGTGCATTCATAACAAGCGGTGGTACAGTATGTGCACGTATTATGTGCGTGTGTGAGCAGGTAAGCGGAGAGTAAACAGCGATGAGAAGACAGAGCACAGCGTCTATGTGAAGAAAAAGGAAGTCACCTGCTGTCTCCGTGATGCCTCACCTTTCTGTTTAGTCACCTTTCTCACGGTCATGGCCGCCTGACGCTTCTGGTACTCTGAGATCTCGAAACCTGAATGAAAAACAAATTCCGGCGCAACACAACACGTTAACAACACTGCTTGACCGCACAAGTTTAACACAATGAAAAACACCCAATCTAGATTCAATCACTTCCACGTAATCTAACAACAATGCTCAAAATAGTGTCCTCGCTTCAGCTGTATTTGTGGTAAGCTAAACCAGGATATGATTGCGTTGATAAAAAATGACCAGATTGATCTGATCAGAACTTCCATTGAATGACTTCCAATTGAATTTTTATAAGCATCCAAAAGCCTGCATTAAAGCGAAAATCCGGGGCTTATTGTAAAGAATAAAACGTTATTATAACCAATCTGTATTGTAGAGTATGTTACAGAATATACAACATAACTAGTACATCTGCAGTGGTTGGAGATGGTCTCATTACTCTTCTATTGAGATTTTTTTTACCCTGGTGTCAGGTAGGACATCTACTGGTTGAAAATAATCTATAAAGTTGTTTTAAACAGACGGTGCACCGGATTGTGACTAGATGTGTCGGCATCTTTACTGTAGAGCGGGGGGTGGTATAGTTATTGTAGTAGGAGAGAACTACATAAACGTACGAATTGTAGCTTTAATCCATTAAGACCGGGAACGCATCTGTGTCATTTTAAGATTTCTTTGGCTATTTAAAAAAAAAATCGTGAACATTTGTGCAAATCTTTGAATACCAGTATATATATTTTTAAAGCAAACATTTTTAACTTAACTCTTTGACTGCCAGAGTATTTTCATAAAGTACTCCCCCAGTGCCAGCGATTTTCGTGTTTTTTTGTTTGTTATTTTGTTATTTAATTTTCATATAGTTTGTCTAGCTGCGGTTCCACCAGCAGAGAGCAGCAAACAGACACCTTCATCAGCTCGCTGACTCGCTGCCCCCCCCCCCCCCCCCCAAACAGAGCCAAACAGTCAAATACGTCAAACCGGATGTGACGTGTTCTCAGATTCTCCGATCGGCCAAAATTACGATGTGATACACGACGGCGATGACTGTTCGTCACCCAGACTATAGATTATAGAAGTGGACCTCTCCGTTCGTTTTTTATACCGTGTGAAAAACCGTGTGTTTCCCTATTCTGGCCGAAAATGACCGGGAAAAAAAAAAGAAAACCGGCAACGGAATCTGCGTCATAAAACCGGATGCCGGTGTGGGTGAAGTAAGTGGAACTCGAAACCTAGAATGAAAAATAAGCAGAATAGCGCGATCAGAGATTAAACAATGAACGCGCGTCTAACGCGTCGCGGCCAACTGGACAAACTAGCGCGTTATCGAGTCAACCGCAGTCAAAGAGTTAACAATCTTTGCTTCTGGGGGGGGGTGTCCCTGGAACAAAACATTTTCAGATGGGGGTCGGCGGTAAAATACATATAATTTTGGGGGTCCTTGACATGAAAAAGTTTGAAAACCACTGATATAGCAACATTTTTCTGAAAACTGTTAGGATTTAGAAGACATTTTGTAGAATCGGAACCTCAGGCCTTAACTCTATAACTGCCAAAGACGTTTATAAACGTCTTTGGGCCTTCAGCTATTGCCTGCCAAAGACGTTTAAAAACGTCTTTGAAAAAAAAAAAAAAAAAAAAAATTAAAAAAAAAAAAAATATTTCTAAAAAGATTCTCTAATTATTTAAGATCGACACCTTTTCGATATTCCAAACAAATAAGGAGATAACAATTCCCAAAGATTTGCTGCTCCATCCACTTCAATGTTAAAATTGAAACGGACAAACAATTCACAATGTTTTTTGGTTTGAAACTACTGGTTTTGAGCTATTTTCAAACATCAAACAACACATGACAACAAGGTCAAATTGACCTCGTTGACATTTGTGAAACCACACCTGAATCTCATCTGTGATTAGAAATTATCTGGGATCAATCATACTGGAGAAAAATATTCTGTGGCTATGCGAAAAGGTACCAAAATCGGTCAAAACCCTGGCAGAGGCTACAGACTTTTTGAAAAAACTCTGGCAGGGTAAGAGTTAATGGGTTAAAACAAAACAAGCCATTTCTTGGCTTCACAGGCCTTCACAATACACAGAACTACACCATGCACTGATTCCTACCTAGTATGATATATTTTGTGAGGGGGTAGTCCATTTCTGGTGAATGTTTTGTGCCGACGTCGCTTCATACAGAGCGGCAGTAAATACTGTTTGTTTGCAAAATATCAAATCCCTGTTGTCGGCAGGAGCAGTGCGTTCCAAATGCAGAGGTGCGGGCGGAGCAAGGTTATTAGTTTAGAATGTTTTTATTAGTTATTTTATTTGATTTCGTTTTCTCTTTGTTTTTTCAATTTCAGATCGTTTGAATTAGTTTTTAAAGCGGGTTTGCTAGTTCAATTTCCTTTTGGGAAAGGCTTAGCTTTCGTTATGTTTTTTATTAGTTTTAGTGTTTTATAGCAAGACTTTTGACAAAGACTAAAACTAAGAACATTTTCTCTCAGATTTTAGCTAGTTTTGTAAACACACAATAATACAGTTTCAGTTAGTTATTATTATATATATTTTTTAAGGCTAGTTTTTTTCCCTGTTTTTTTTTTTCTTCAGTTAACTAAAATGTTTTTTTTTTTCAATTACAGTTTTTGTTATTTCGTTAGTGTTTCGTTAACTATTCTCTGTTGGGTGGAAACCTCATATGTCAAAAACTGTTACTTTTCAGGATAAAAATTCAGAAGCGTCGACTAACCGATTTTCTCGTCCTCCTGCACCATCTTCCTCTCCTCGTGGAAGGCCCTGAGCCAGCGGAGCTTCTCCTCCAGCTTCTTGGACAGGAAGATGTGCATCTCCTCGCTGTCTTTGTTGCACAGTTTGAAGGCGTTCTTCACGCTCACGTTGAAGTCGTCGTCGCGCCCGTCGCTGGCGTCCCGCACCTCGTAGCGGTCCATGTCGATGCGTCCCTTATAGTACAGAATGTCCCGGCGAATCAGGTCCTACGGGGGAGGCAGGGAGGACGTCAGTGTGTGTGTACAGTATGTGTATGTGTGTGTGTGTGTGTGTGTGTGTGTGTGTGTGTGTGTGTGTGTGTGTGTGCTGTCAGCCTGCAGGCATCCGTCCCTAGGTGTGCTGAAAAATATGTCTTATGCAACTCACTCCATCTGTTGCCCCCACACACACACACACACAAGCACACGCAAACGCAAACGCACACGCACACACACACGGCAGCACAAATCTCCACAGTGCATCTTTGTGTTGTTCTGACGTAAGAGAAATTAAGGAATTATGATTTTAAGCCTAATGCCTGATCTGTGCTTGGTTGCTCATCACGTCGTGCACCGTAAACAGTGGTGGAAGAAGTACTCAGATATTTTTACTTAAGTAAAAGTAGCAATACCACAATATAAAAATACTCTGTTACAAGTAAAAGGCCTGTATTCAAAATGTTACTTGAGTAAAAGTATCAAAATATACTTAGAGTACCAAAAGTAAAAGTACAAAATGTTTGAAAATAGCAGATCTACAAGCTCATGATGGGTCGCAATGTCTGAAACAGGCTTAATGTTTACAAGATTAGGTGCTGAGCATATGAATAGAAGAACAAGCTGTTGTGTTGTGCTGGGTCAGACTCCAGGATCAGATAAATAGAGGCTGAAAACATATGGGTGGATGTGACGTTTGTCGTCCACGACGGACGACTGTACGAAACGGAATCCTCACCACAACTAGAAGGGGACGTAAATGTTATTTATTTTTGTTTATTTTTTATTTTTAATAATTATTATTATTGATTTTTTGGGATAATTATGCAAGTGCAAGGGTATACAGTATGTGTGTGAATGTGTGTGATAGTGTATGTAATGTATGTTAAAAAAAATAATCAATACAAATATATTTTTAAAATCTTTTGTCTACTCGGTCTGTGTCTCAGAGGAGGGCTGTTGACAGTTCAGAAACCTGCCTACCAGTGACATCATCGATGGGGAATCCCAGCTAATAGAAATTGCAGGCTTTCTATTCCTGGAAAGTAAGCATGAAGCCATTGTTCTCGTGTTCAAAATCTTGTTTGAAAAAACAAACACCTGACTATCGATGATGTCACTGGTAGGCAGGTTTTTGTGCTCTTTTCCTCTAAGCACCTTAACGTCCATATGTATATCATGCACAGTATAAGTATAACATGCACAGTATACATACATTGCTGCTATGCTCAGGCACCTTAGTTTTTTTTTCTCTCAGGTACTTTGTAAATATGTAGATAACTTGTCTGGCCTTCTGTTGCTCTCTTGTTTTGATCTCCTTCCCACTTGCCCCCCACCCCCTCTTCTTCTCCCCCCCCCCCCCCTCTTCTTTCTATGGAAACTAACGTTGCGATGGGAACGATGTACAAAAACGAATTTCACCCACTTTTTTACCTTGTAAACCTGTGATGTGACAATAAAACTGATTCTGATTCTGATTCTGATTCTGAAATGTCCACAGCCCTCCTCTGAGACACAGACCAAGTTGAAATTTAAACGGTTGAGAATCACTGATCTATAACATCGGGCAATAAAGGATGGTGGTCCATCTCATGTTATGGTCTATATTGTATAAAATTGTGTTTCAGATAACTTTTACTTGGTCAGTCTGCTCCTTTTTCCCTCTATACCTATACCTTTTTGCCAAAAATAGCCGATCTACAAGCTCACAACCCCTCGCAGTGCAAGGCGTAGCCCCTCAGAATAGGGATGCTAGGGTTCAAGTGGTTAATGTATAAAATAAATATCCTAACACAAAGATTTTGGCGGCCCCCCTGTAGTAACTCTGAGGACCCCCTAGTTTAGAAGAAAAGGGGAAGAAAAAAAAGTACACAGAAAGAAAAGGACAAATAATACAAGCCCAGCGTGCTAATGAGCATGCAGAGATGATTCCGCGTCTCCAGGTGCTGATAAGAGAGATGAGAGGAAGGAAGCCGACATGCTACACGCTACACGGCTACAAACGCGGCCGCGGGGCAGACGTTACACGCGTTGCACCCAGGACCCCGCAGAAAGGAAGGACGTGGTGATTCATAATGAAGCGTGTCTCGCGGCCCTCGCTTCTCCTGGGCGGAGGAAAGGCGGGCCAGGCCCGATGTTAACAGCATGCTAACACGTTGTTGTGGTAAACAGACGGACATACATACACGCATTCCTGATGCTGTAGATGTTCAGGACAGATAATGGAGGGGAAGAGGAGCGTAGAGGAAGGGCAGGAGGAAAGCATGTGTGTGTGTGTGTGTGTGTGTGTGTGTGTGTGTGTGTGTGTGTGTGTGTGTGTGTGTGTGTACACACACACATGCGTGTGTGTGTGTGCGCAAGATTGCAAGATTTCTCTTAAGTGTGTGTGTGTGTGTGTGTGTGTGTGTGTGTGTGTGTTTCTGTGTATAAGAAAATGTGCATGGGTGTGTGTACACACAAGATACAAAAGATTAAGTAATCTTCTGTGTGTGTGTGTGTGTGTGTGTGTGTGTGTGTGTGTGTGTGTGTGTGTGTGTGTGTGTGTGTGTGTGTGTTCATTCATGCATGTGTATCTCTCTGAGTATGAGCTGTGTGTGCGTGCATTTGTGTGTGTGTGTGTGTGTGTGTGTGTGTGTGTGTGTGTGTGTGTGTGTGTGTGTGTGTGTGTGTGTGTGTGTGTGTGTGTGTGTGTGTGTGTGTGTGTGTGTGTGTGTGTGTGTGTCTGTGTATTGCTGAGCCTATCCAAGCATAAAGCTTTCTCTGACAGGAGACTACAGCCTCGGTGCATTAGGCCCCAAACTAACACAGCTCCATTTAGAGACGAGCACTCAGTGTTTGGACAGGTCTTGTCCAAGCACACAAATTGTCTTTTAGGTTACGCAACGCCTTCCCAGCACGTTGGCGAGGTCGTGGGGAGTCGGGATGTCTTCTCACAAGTTATCTCCCCACCCACCACACACACACATACACACAGATGAGAATAGGGCTGTGAATCTTCTGCTATCTAATGATTTGATTCAGATTCTTCGGGTCACGATTCGATTAAAAATGTATTCAAAACTATTCTCGATTCAAAAAACGATTCTCATTTAAAAATGATTGCCAATCAGTTTTATCTATTTTAATTGACAACAGTCATATTGTTGTCATTTGGACTTTAACAACCAAGTGAAGCCTAGTTATTTCCAACAGTTGAAACTAAAAATATATATAATACCAGAGAGGGTCATTCTTGGATTTGATGGTATCTTAGATACCTAGAACATCATGGCCTTGATGCAGGTAACATTAACGAGCGTCAACGAGCATCAGCTGGACACACACACACACACACACACACACACACACACACACACACACACACACACACACACACACACACACACACACACACACACACACACACACACACACACACACACACACAGTTGTGCTGAACTGCAAGTGGCTTGAATATGATTGAAGACATAAAAATGTTTACTGTGATTATGGTAAGCAATTTTTTTTTTTTTTTTTTTACAAGAATCGATTTTTTCCCAACAATACAAAAGCCTATAAAACTCAGAGCTGAAGGTTTGTTAGCTTGTCAACTAATTTTAATCCATAACTGTCTATGCAAAGGAAAAAATCGCACATCCACTTTGTTCAGATGCAGGTGCATTGGACAGTGACAACTAAAGCAATCATTAAAAAAAGTATTTCATGAACAAAAATCCGGCACACTGCTACTGCTCAGCAGCATCGGTTTTTACTCAAATTGACAGACATTTCGGTCCCTCTGGACCTTCATCAAGAGTGTCTTACGTGCTGAGCAAGAGCAGTGTGCCGGAGTTTTGTTCATGAAATACTTTTTCCATGATTGCTTCAATCCATAACTGTCACATTCTGTCTCTGTCTCTCCACTCCTGTTTCAATTCATTTAAAGTCACTGTCCACATACAGTATACGTAAATCCCATGGTGTGGCTTACTTTCTGGTGTGACACAAGGGTACCAGCAAGAGTGAGAGGGAAGATGTATAAGACAGCAGTGAGACCAGCCACGTACGGCTTGGAAACGGTGGCACTGACGATAAGACAGTATAGGCGGAGCTTAAGGTGGCAGAATTGAGGATGCTACGCTCATTCGGTTTTGAAGTCTGACGCACTGGGTACCTAACAACAGGTCCAACAGATACTGCATAATTGGATGGGGCATGCATTCCCAACTTGCATCGTTCCCAACTTACATAATTCCTGACTTCCGTGGTCCTCGAGTAGTTCGGTGGCCGAAAGTTCATCTTGTATGTCAATTATTGTTCTCCCTCAAAAACGTCCATAAAGGACCTTTACAATATATTTTTTCTTAGCTATATCTTTGCACTCATTTAGCATTCCATGTCCTATGAATTTTGATACATCATTTAGCTGGGGACCCCCTGGAACCCCCTCAAGAACACCACTTTGAGAACCACTGGTCTAATAGCTGCATTTATTGAGGCTCTGATTGGCGTTATGCGTGTGACGTCTCTCCTCATCTGAGCTGTGTGCCCTACATCAAACCTATATTAATACTTTGGAGCTATGCAGAAACCACAAGGACTTTCAGGGGTAAGCTTCCACAAAGGGAAGAGTTAGACAGAAGGAGTGCACTGGAGAGAGCTAGAAGGGATCGGCTGAATATGTGAAAGAGACGGGGAGGGGAGGGGGACAGAGCAAACACGTGCACACAGAGGAGCCAAACAGTGCCAGAGCACCTGCCTGACTGCCTTATGTCTACATAATTTCTCTCATTTATTTATCTCTGGCTCAACCAAACTGCTGTTGCTCTCTTCCCTGCAACAGAAGGAATGGCTGACGTAGAGACGGATTGAAAGAGAATTTTAGGGAAGAGGGAGAAAGACAGACGGACAGACAGAAGGAGGCCTACCTTCTTGCAAAGGACCAGCTGGTGGTCAAACAGGAAGAAGATTCGTTGCTGACTGCGTCCGTAGGGCTGATAGATCCACGACATTTCTCCTGTGTAGATCAGCTCCGAACTCCTGTCCAAGATATCATCACCCTGCACGCGCACACACACACACACACACACACACACACACACACACACACACACACACACACACACACACACACACACACACACAGACACACACACACACACACACGAATTGTAGCTTCAAGTTCACATCACTGTATGTACAATTTAACCTACATAACCAATTAACCAAAAGCCCCACCTTGAATACTCAATGTCAGTTACAGCAGCTGTTGTTTCTGTATGTCAGATCACGGTTCTGCATCCGTTTACGTTGCTATAGATCGTAAATCCTTAATGGACTATTTTTTGTGTGTAAGCATGTAAACTAATAATAAAATCATTTTAGAATCAATATTTTGTGTCAAATGATTGATTTGGTTCAACTAGCCGTGTAATAAGCAAGATTCATGCTGGTCCTGCTTCACCCTGAAGGGGTTTATTTAGCAATGATCAGCAACTCTCTCTACATAATGACCTACATTAACTCCCACACACACACACACACACACACACACACACACACACACACACACACACACACACACACACACACACACACACACACACACACACACACACACACACACACACACACACACACACACACACACACACACACACACACACACACACACACACACACACCTCCCAGTCCAAGACAGAGGCTTGCCACTGGGCGATCTTGTCGATGTTCTCCAGTCTCCTCTTCCTCTCGTTAATCTGCTGGGTCACATTCCGCATCACTGCCAGAGCCGCCGCCACATAGCGATAGTCACTATGGAGACACAATTAAGATTACAGTGCAATCAGAATCAAGCCCACGTTGCAATGTTTTTAATGGCAACATTGCCTTGTTCTCAATCACGTACATCAGTAAGTACTGGGAGCTGATGCTAGGTGTCTCCCAGGGGACTAGCGCATTGAAAAGGGGGATACGTGAGAGGTACTGACTAAAATATGGACACTTTGTTTGTAGTGTCTTGATAGCTCAGTCGGTAGAGCACACTCCTTTAGACCACAAGGTCATAGGTTCGATCCCGGGAACCGCCAACACAGCATATGAGTAGCGTGGCTTGGGTGTGGCAAGTCGTGCGGTAAGTACTGGGAGCTGATGGTAGGTGTTGTTCTGCTCCACCTCAGCGATCCATCTCCCAGGGATCCGATCCATCTCCCAGGGATCTAGCGCATTGCGAAACATACTTATTTGTATAGACCTTCATCACTGTTGCAATCTCAGAATGGCTTCACACTAGGCCCACATTTCACGTAGAAATGAACAGTGACAAGTACCCCCAAAATAACTCAAACATTTAACAAAGGAAACAAACAACAACAACAACCCCTGTCCTTAGACCCTCTATCGGCCCAGTAAAAACTCTGAACAAAGGAAATAAATAACCGGACTGGAAAAGAAAAGGCAGAAACCTTAGGAAGGATCAAAAAAGAAGGGTGGTCATCCGTGTGATAGATGGCTGACTGAGCAATATTCAAATGCAACACAGACAAAAGAACAAAACCATTAAATGTCCATGCTGGTAAAGTGGACAGTACTACAGTAGTAACAAATTATACACATTAGTATTAATAGTACTGCAGTGCATATTGATAAATAAAACAGGGTAGAAACTCATGTAAAGTAGGAGCACACATACTATACAGTACAATCTACCTATTAAACCTATCTAAAAATTAAAATGTCCTTGTGGGTTTTGCTACGTAGGCATGAAGACAAAAAGGGAATTGAGAATTAGGATCACTGAACATAAGAGTAGCACCAGAAATGAGGATGACAGGTCGCCTGTAGCCAGGCTTTTGAAATCTGCTGACCATGGAGTTTGTAGGCTACGGTTCATGGGTATTGAGGCTGTTAGGACACGAGGAAACTTCTCTAAAGAGGGGCCTATTGGATACACTACCAAAATGGGAAGAGGAATCGGTATGACTAGGAAGTGTTCTGCTTTCATCACTCCCTCTATAATGAAATCAGTTATTCATTCTTTGGTTCTGTCTCATTTACAATACTGCCCTGTAATCTGGTCGTCAGCTACAAAAGCTGATTTTAAAAAGTTACAGGTTGCTCAGAATAAAGCGGCTCATCTGGCACTAGGATGTTCATACAGGACAAGTATTAGCAATATGCATGAACATCTGGCATGGCTAATGGTTGAACAGAAATTATCGGTGAGTCTTCTAATGCTACTGCGGAACATTATTAGCACCAATAAGCCGTCTAGCTTGGCTCACCAGTTACAAATGACTTCTGAACATGTGTACAACACCAGAGGAGCAGCTTATGGTAACATAAGAACAAAAACTAATTTTCTAAAACTCACTGGTACATATATAGGTCAATAGAACTCTGGAATGCTCTGCCCAAAAACGTATCTTATCTACAATCTATAACAAAATTACTTTAAAAAACAACACTAGAGGCTCATTCATGTGTCTCTAATGGGGATCCTTTAATAAACATAAACATAAGCACTACTTACAGAATGTCCTAGGGCACTAGTTCTCAAAGTGGGGTCCAGGGGCTCATGAGTTGTCTTTTTCGGCTATTCAAAAATAGCCATCTATCTATAATCTATAATATATAATCTAGATTGGCTATTTTCGAAAAGTGTTGACAAACCTTGACATTAATATTATCAAATCTTCTCTCATGAGGGTCCCTGGCACAACATATTCAAATTGGGGTGCTTGATATGAAAATGTCCTAGAACACTTTCACCTTGTATTTTTGTGAAATTTGCTGAAATTGTCAAAACATTTCCAAAATAACCGTGATACGACACATTGTGAGCTTGTAGATAGGCTATTAACACTATTCATTCCACGTCAAAGTCTCGAAAAAGTTTCTGTGGAGGTTCTGCACATGATGAGTTAACATAATGCATATTCAAGCATTTTCTTATTGTCAGTATATAAATCAATTGGTTGTTGCAATAACAGAATGTGATACGTACTGTATCTTCTTGTGACTTAATTTGTCCTACTACTATTTTTCTTAGTAGTATTTGCATTTGTATGATGTTTTGAGGATTTGTATCAGCTAGTTGCTAATCTCCAGCATATCTCTGGCTGTTGTTTAACAGGGGTCACAGCCACATATGTCTCAGAAACGCTGAGCAAAGCCTGGGGCTTAAACGTCTCTTATTTCCTTCCACTGCTGTGCATTATTAAAAGTGTTCTATATTCATTTGTGAGTTCTGACAACTTAATTTACTAATAAATAAACCTCACAGCCCATTGCTGTCGATAGTTATACTGTAGCTGTTTGGGGGGTTACATTTTATTGCTCATACTGGCCCTCATTTATCAACGCGGTGCAGCCCAAATAATGGGCGTAGGGCGAGATCACCGCACCTTTCGGCATTTATCAATATATCCTGACGTGGGCTTCATCCTACCATACGCTGAGATCTCACGTCTGGTCGAGACCAGTTGTTGACGTTGGCTGCGCCCGTTTATTCCATTCTAGACCTGCGGAGCAGCATTGTCTGACTGTCTGACAGGCATCTGGACACATAATCCACTCCTAAATGTATATCTACACACTAATAATTAATCCCTGTGAAAATATAACATTTTATAAAGTAATTTAAACAAACTGCTTTAACAGTCATTCAGTTGCATTGGCTATTTTAAAATAGCAGATCTGCAAGCTCAAAAACGGGTCGCATCGCGACGCGTTGTGAGCTTGTAGATCTGCTATTTTCAAAATATACAAGCGCTTTTGCGTCGGGACTCGGGAGTCCCGCGGTCGGGACTGCCGACGATCTTTTCATGGACAGTGAGGTGTACAAACTTACAGTAGCTTGTCCTATGGTATGGAGTTATGTCATAGAGAGTTATGAAGACTACAACCTGTCTGGGTTAAGGATATAAACCCGACGCTCCAATCTCTTATTAACGTGGCGGACCGAAACCACTGTCGCCCGTCCGAGTCTCACGGGGAATATCTACATGACTGCTTGTGCACTGCTCGGTATGGGTTAAATAAATTAATATACAAACGTATTCCATTCATGGCGATGTGATTGGTATCATAATATGTCATTCATGTAGGCTACAAGCCTACGTGACAAAGATTGTACTGCTACGGTACGTATTACAATACATGAAAAACACAGCTGGGCGGGCGTGTGTGTGTGTGTGTGTGTGTGAGAGAGAGAGAGAGAGGGGGCGTGTGCGTGTGCGTGTGTGGCGAGGCAGGCGGGGGAAACTCTTTCTCATTGGCTTCTGATGTCTTTGGTCGTATTCTGGTCCTTCTTCATGTCGTAAAATCGGGGCGTTTTGAGAATATTTAAGGGCGTGTTATTTAAATGACGCTAGGTTTCAGCCGTGACATTTATCAAGCCTGGGACCAAATGTAGGCGCGTATCAGCTGTGTAGGATTCGTTGATAAATGTGACTTGGCCGTTGGTGTACGGCCGAATATATGGAAAAATATAATCCGGTTTATACGCTGCGTTGATAAATGAGGGTGACTGTGTATATTTAACAGTGTTGTATTATAGGAGATGTGTTTTTTGGTGTATTTTATTTTAGTTGAACACCATAATCAAAGAAAGTGGAAAAGCACACCTATATTGGTGTTATCAGGAACAACAGCAAGGTGTAATGCTTCATTTTTATTCATTTACATTTACACTGCTTCATGTATGATGGTGTTGTGTGTCGGAAATAACTGATCTACAAGCTCACAAGCTCACGTGTTGTGAACTTGTACAATGGCTATTTTTCATACACTGTTGTACAACGAAGTATAAATCAGGCTTAATGTGGACGAGGAGCATTAATAACTGCTCTGAGAAACTTCTTTACATGCCATTTTGGCAGACAAGCTGCCTAGCTGCCTTCTTTGGGATTTGTAAAGCGCAATAAACCAAATTCCATGAACTTCTGTTATGAACATAACTCTTCAAATCTTCAAAAGGACCATACCGGTAGACTGGCATGTTTAGCCCACTGACCACTCTTCTTAACATTAATGCCAACCATTTTCCAAAGCACACCGTAGTTTCTATAGAAGCACAAAAACAACGTTCTGCTTGTGGTGATGAAGAGTATAGGGACAAAAACCAGCGTGTTTCGACATTTGGATCTTCGACAGGGTCTCCACCCCCTGTTGAAGACCCCAGTGTTGAAACTCGTTGGTCATTCTTTGTTGCCTTACTCGGAAATAAATGTATTATTTTTCACCTGTGCCTCAGTATTTTTCTCCCTATAGTCTGCATCACCACAAGCGGAATTTGTTTTAGTTTGTTTCTTTTCTTCTATTCTATTCTATTTCACTGAAGAGCACCTGTTTGAGAAAGCCACTGTGACTGAACCCAGGCAGCACTTCCTCCTTCTGTTTTAATCATACCGTGGTTTGTTTGATTTCAAAGGAACCAACTGGATTCCATTTATGTCAGCACGCTATGCAAATCAACTAGCAGAGGTTTAATAATTCAACATAGTGAACTTTATTACACCTTTTTGATTAAAGTTACATTATCGTTATAGATTGATTGATTTACGTATGACTTTCAAACACCCATGACTTGTTAACTCATTGAGTGCCAATGACGTCTTTTGACGGCCGTTTTCAGTGTGCCATTAGTGCCAATGACGTCTTTTGACGTCACCTAATTTCTTCTTTTTTTTTCAATTTTTTTTTCCAATTTTTTTTTTTTTTGGGGGGTATTTTATGTATTTTATCTCAAAGGAACTAGGAGAAAACTATTTTCAAAAAGTTAATGCTCCATCCACTTCAATGTTAAAATGTAAACGGAGAAAAAAATTACTCTTTTCCATTTTTCCTGCCTGTGGCATATGGATCAACAAGCTTGAAATAAGCCTGGCAGTGAATGAGTTAATTGCTCAGTGATGTCTAGCCAACATGACTCAAGTATTCAGGTAAGTTCGGTTATGTTTTAATGACTATATTGAGAAAATGTAAACAAATGCAAAAATCTAAAACTAAAGCCATTAACAGGAAACCGGTCTAAGTTCATGTATGGCCAAAGCTGTAGACAATGACATGTATTGATGCCGATATGGTCTGTATGGTAAGATGCTGCCGTTGGAGAAGCCCCCCAGTAAAACAGGATGATAAAATGTTGGCTGGACCTATTAAAGACAGAGGGCATAAACTCTTAAAGAGTATAACGGCAGTAACTCTGCTGGAATAGGGTCAATATCATACACTGCTATTTAATTCTAATCAGCTCCTGTCTCTCCATACACCTTTCATTTTAAGTACTTGCAAGCTAACTGAGCTGGGTTTATCCTGCGGGCTAAGACATGTTACTGATCCAATTCTATGGAAGTGTGTGTGTCTGCAATTGTGTGGTTTGCACGTACCATTTATATGGGATATGTTTTGTGTGTGTGTGTGTGTGTGTGTGTGTGTGTGTGTGTGTGTGTGTGTGTGTGTGTGTGTGTGTGTGTGTGTGTGTGTGTGTGTGTGTGTGTGTGTGTGTGTGTGTGTGTGTGTGTGTGTGTGTGTGTGTGTGTGTGTGTGTGTGTGTGCGCGCGTGCCTGCCTGGCAGTCCCTCCTCAGCTCCTAGCAGTGAAACATGGAGGTCTGGCAGGCACAGTATGGTGATCTGGCGTCAGTCCCACCCTGGCTGGGAACATGCGCTTTGTCAAAGACCTGATGCAGCCCCACACACAGTCACGATACAGTCCTGTGACTGCGTGTGTACGAGTACATTTCACAACTCACGCGTGTGTGCAATCAAGGGCAGCCCTGACAGAGCATTGTGAATGAGTGTTTGAGAACTGTACCTGTGCTCCTGGTCTCTGTGTGTGTGTATTTACAGAACATGCACAGTTATACCCTGATTACTGGGAATAATCAGGTTATGCCAGTAATTAATTAGACTGAAGTAGCGTTTACTGTACACAGTTTACTGTACACAGTTACAAGAACAGACTGGAGGGTAGGCTACAGGCCAACAGCTCCAGAGGTGTGTGTGTGTGTGTGTGTGTGTGTGTGTGTGTGTGTGTGTGTGTGTGTGTGTGTGTGTGTGTGTGTGTGTGTGTGTGTGTGTGTGTGTGTGTGTGTGTGTCTATGTGTGTGTGTGTGTGTGTGTGTGTGTGTGTGTGTGTCTGTGTCTGTGTGTGTGTGTGTGTGTGTGTGTGTGTGTGTGTGTGTGTGTGTGTGTGTGTGTGTGTGTGTGTGTGTGTGTGTGTGTGTGCGCGCCAAGTAGTCTGCCAACGGAGTGCCAGCATCTCGCCCACACCACCTGCCTTCACTGTTGCAGATGGACGACTGTCAGTACCGGCAGACGGCAGCATCGACAATGCAATGAAACAAGCTAGAAGACTCCGGCGCCGGGCCATTCAAAACAAGACCCAAATCTCCGCACGAAGGTCTGTGTCTATCAAGTTCAAGGGAATAAAAGTTAACACACAACAGCATTAATGCTGTTGTGCGGACTTTCATTCCTTTGAACGGTTACTGTGTGTCCAGCACCAGCGACAAACTGGATGTGTGCAACCCACTTTCTGAACTGTGTCTACCTAGTCTCTCAAGCTGTTCCACAGTCTTAGAATGCTACATACAGTCTGTTATTCCATCTGGGAAAATTTGAGAAGAGGAAGCTGCCACTGGAAGGCTATTTGACCAATCAAAACAGTGTTAACAATTTATTTTATTTTGTATATCCTGTGTGGCTATAACGCCTGGTTTGAAAGATAACTAGCTACAAACAGAAGCACTGCTGCTGAGGGGACCATGGAATGTGCAAATATGAGCTGAACCTTCTGTAGGTCTGGGCAAAATAATAGCAATAACAAATATACATAGATACCGTCACCTTTCCTGTTCACACGCTACACCTACGACCTACAAAGGTTCTCTGATGACTTCTCCATTGTCAGCTGCATCATGGATGACAACAAGGAGGAGTACACAGCCATGGTGGAGACTGAGAGCTTCTTAGGGTGGCGTGACAACAATCACCTCCAGCTCAACATCGGAAAGACCAAGGACTACTTGCACATGTAGGATGTACAATGCTGAACTTTGACCGAACAGAATAGACTTACATTGACTCATAGACTGTTGATAATTGTATTCATCCAGATACTCAAGTTTTTTGACAGACCATGATTATTCTCATAATCACTGTTAACTTTGCATATATTCACCCAAATACTCATTGTTGATAAACTGTAAATATATTCATTTTATATATTCACTGGCAATTGTGCATTGTTGCATGTTCTCTCATTCACTCCTTCAGAGATCCAGTGCAGATATCTAGGGCCAGCAGCTTAGTATTCAATATTTCTATTCTTATTTATCTTGGTTTGTTTCTTGACTCTTACTCTTACCTGTACCTCTCGTTCTCACTGCCGTTGCTGTTATGACACCTGTATTTCCCTCCGGGGATCAATACAGGTTTATCTTATCTTATTATATCTTATTTATATTACATGCATAGCATTAGCCTGACTACAGCAACAACCCCGGGTTACATGTTTTACTCAAAAGTAAGGTTTCTTATTTGGTCTTACGGCTATGTATTCAGGCATGTGCACATCAGAAAGAAATCCAACAAAACTCTCACATGACCAAATAAATCAAAAGATCGGGCAAAAACAAACTGCCACTTTAATCAGGTTTGGCTGACCCCGATTAAGACCGTACCATGATTTTGGAAATCAGATAGCGGTGTTTAAATGACCATTTCAATAACAGAGTTATTATATCCCTGGTAAGATCAGTGTATTAGCATGCCTGTAAACACAGTCTGTTGAGTGTTGTGCTGTACCTGTGCTCCTGGCCTGTGTATTTGAGAAGCTCTGCCAACTGCAGTGGGTATTTACAGATCTTCTGGACGGGGGTGAGAAGGAAGCCGTCGATGGCGATATCAATCATCTGCTGGAGGAGACGACAGGCCTCAAAGAAGTGCTGGTACCTGCCATCTCTCATCAGCTTGCTCAGCTCCATACAGGCGTCCAGGTGGTTGTTACAGTACTCGGAGTAGATCCAGAAGCCATCTTGCTGCGGGGCAGGAATACAGAAGACACGTATGACCAGAGGGAATGAAGCAACTTAAGCAAGGAGCCCTGAATTGTCTCTCAGATATAGCCTACTGTACTACGTGATGAGGAGAGACAGGCCAATGTGGACAGGATATATCCAATGTGATTTGGCCTCCTCCATTTCTGAGAAACAGTGGGTTGAAGAAAGTACATTAAATACATGAAAATCATGAGCCTTTTTAAAACCCGATATGATTTAGTACCGCGTCCTCCTTTTTAAGGTATCTCCAACCTCCATCCAAAGTATCTTCAGGGACTGTTCATTGCGTGTGTGTGTGTGTGTGTGTGTGTGTGTGTGTGTGTGTGTGTGTGTGTGTGTGTGTGTGTGTGTGTGTGTGTGTGTGTGTGTGTGTGTATGTATATATACACATGAGAGAGAGACAGATCGATTATTTTCACATTATCGATCATTTTGGCAGGACTCCCAGTGTAATATTTTGGAAACGGCCCGAGCCTACAGTACTGTGAAATTCCACTCACATGCTCTAGGAAGCAGGGTCCTATCTCTGACAGGTGCGGATCCTCTGTGTTGTACTGCTTCTCCAGGTCTCTGACGAAGCCCACCTGGAAGCGGAAAATTTCCTCGATGTTTCCAAAGATCACCCTCAGCTGGTCATCGTTGAACATGTCCACGCGCTTCTTGCACTGTCGCAGGTAGCCCTGCAACACGGAGGGTTCTTTATTGATCCCATGTGGGAAATTCATACGTCATGGCAGTATCGCATTATAAAACACAGGACAGATACATAAAAAAGAGATACAACTAAGAATACAAGAACAATACATAATTGGAGTAAACAGGTAGTAACATACAGGGAATTAGGAATGAAGTATCAAAAACGAAAGGAGATTTAGGGTCTTGCTTGGCCCTCTGCACTTGGACGATGATGTTTGATTCAAATTGTTGTATGAGTTATTAACAGGTATAAATATAAATACGTTTATGAATGTATACTGTAAGTGTACATAAACAAAAATAGCAACAAAAAAAACATCGCCAACATCGTGACACGTGAGCTTGAAGATTTGAAATATCTTTGAACATTTTTGACAACCTGGCGTCCCTATTTCGGGACCTATTTTGGGCCGTGGTTAACAAGGTGCTCTAACAGTGGAGAGCAGCCTAAACCTTTTTGACACCAGAGGGCCCAGGGCCAAAACACACAGGCTGCTGTTTGGTGAATCATGATGGGTCACAAAATGCCACCAGAAGTTCTTCTTTTAAAATAAATGTGATATGTAGGCAGGCCAACGGAACAGGCCAGGCACACACTCAGATATCTGAAATCTAACGTCTGTCTGTTGTGAAATAAACGGTTTGAGTCTTATTATGATGAGGATGTTTGTAATTGTGTGGTAAAGTTGATGGTTCCTTCCACCAATAATGCGGCTATTGCTAAGCCTGCAAGACTCTCATACAGTAATATGAGAGCTTAGCAATACAAAAAAAATCTCTATTGATTTGTGATTATTCCACCAATTATTCCACCCACCCCTTGAGCCCTAGCATCCCTATTCTGTCACGTTGTGGCGGGTTATGTAGATCTGTTATTTTCAGTGAAGAGATTCGGTATAGAAGGAAACAAGAACAGACCAAGAACAGAAGCATGTCACTAAGTAGTACTAAGTAGTATAGAGGGTTTAAGTGGTTAAATAGTTATTTATAACTGTTTACTCAAAATATAATAATGTCACATACTGGTGCGGTGAGAACCCGAATGCAGGACAGGCAGGTAGTGTTTTAATTGAACGTTGAATACTTCACAGACAGACTGAGACTGACCAGACAATTGGACCGACTGGGTAACTAATAAGACTAATATGGCTGATTACAAATGAGATACAGCTGGGGAAGACATGAACATAGAACCATGAAAACTAGAACATGAACATAACAGACAGAAATATAAAACCTATACAAGACAGGCAAAGTCTGCTAGAAACTATGAGTGTATGCGATATGCAATATACAATTAACACTACATACTATAAAGTCTATATAGCAACATAGGTAGAGAAGTAGATAAACATGAAAGTCTAAAGTAATCATGTAAGGGTTAGTAATTAAAGGTGCAGTTAATGATATTTGTTTTGTTAAAACAACTCTATATTACTTGCTATTAAGTGTTTGTTCAGTAACAGGGGTCTCCCTTTCTTTCCATCTCTTTATTGTCAGGTGTTGAATCCTCTGGATACCAATTTTATCCAAACAGGAGAGAGAACCCTTACAGGATACAGGATAAACAAAGTAAATTGGAAGTGATGACACAAAGAAATGAGCAGACAAAATTGGAACAGTAATACTATAAAATTGAAGACGATAAATGGGTACTGTCTCCTGATTGGATGAAATTGGCAACCCACCTAAAAGTGTATTTTCTGTTTATTAAAGAGCTGGAGAGATGAATATCTCTCTAACTCTTTAATAAACAGAACATACACTTTCAGGTGGGTTGAGTGCTTGTTCAATAACAGAGGTCTCTATAGCAATGTTTACTATCTTAATATAGAGCTTTAACTTTTTAACAAACTTTTCTAACCATAAAATATCACTTACACGACTTTCAAGGGGATGTACGTGATACATTATTTTGTAAAAGAAGTGTTAAATAGCTCTCTATTCCGATGGCAATCATTACAATAGAGTGTTTGCCCAGTAACAGGGGTCTCCCTCTCTATAGCTCTTTAGTAAAAAGGAAAAAAATATCAGGTCGGGATACCAGTTTTATCTAACCAGGAAAGATAACTTATAAGAAACAGGAAATAAAGCGAAATTACTTTGAAACTAAAAAAATTGGAACTGGAACACTAAATTTGACGCTGATAAATCATATTAATGGTTCTTCTTTTTTCCTTTTACAAAAACATATTACTTACACCACCTTTAAAATAATCCATTCATTACTACTACTGATGCATGTGGACACAATGTACCTGGCATCATTTACCACACCTGTCTCCATATTCTCATGCCATTTATAAGGTGTCGCTTGATGACAAGAACAGATCTACAAGCTAACAATGCGTCGTGTCAAGTCACGACGCGTGGCAAACAACAACATTGAGTACAAATTGAGCTGTACCTTCCTACCGTCTGCTGGATGAGCGATGCAAGTTCAACCAGGAAACTCTACCTGGCTTAAGGTGATTGATTGGACCATTCAATAGCGTGTATTTTACAACCAAACAACACATCATTCATTTCACGCACCAATGTCAAGCATTTGATGATGTGCATAACGGGCTGGCCCCGCTACTGGGTATCATCTGAGCGTTGCTGCTTTAGTCACCTACCTCCACCCCAGATCCACCTGCTTAGATCTTCTATATTCCATCTTCATTCTCCTACCTCCACCCCAGATGAACTAGTCTCGCATGGCCAGGCTGTTGCCTCCCACAATTTTCAAATGTTTCCGGTCATACAGTCTGGGACACTCTGATCATGATTCAAATATAAAGCGGGTGTGAAGCCTCCTCCCCACTTCCGTTTCGTGTTTACAGTCGCGCAAATGTATCCTAATATGAATCAAAATCATCTACGCATATAGCTTGCTGCTTAGCAGAAATGGAAATTAAAAAATAAAATTATAGATACCTAGGCTCAATGTAGCCTGACATCGCGTTGCGGGTTCGACTCCCGATCCCGACGGCCTTTGCTGCATTTCCTGTCAGCCTACTGTCCAGAAACAAATCTTTAAAATATATGTATATATTTTGGTGAACGGAAGTGCGGAAGCTCCTCTCTCGGATTTCGGGAGGTGTAGTTCCAGACTCTATATGGCATTCGGAGATTGTGGAATAGTTGTCTGGCTACGCGAGACTACAGAAGAACCTGTTTAGATATTTTATGTTCCTATGGGGGATTATGTTACTGCTGACCAAAGGCCAGGCACATTCATGCAGCGGCGAGCAAGAAAAACAGATGGTCCACTGAAACCAAGGCTAATTACATATCATAACCATCCAAATGTGTGTGTGTGTGTGTGTGTGTGTGTGTGTGTGTGTGTGTGTGTGTGTGTGTGTGTGTGTGTGTTTACTACCTCGCAGATGTCCTTGAGGTGTTTGATGTAGTGTCTCTCTGTGCTCATGATCTCATTGATGACATTGGCTCTCATCTGGTCACGGTTCTGGAGGGGCGAGCCCAGACACAGGCAGTCATTGGTGGGGTCCAGGTGTCCGTTCTGCACCTCACTGGTCCCCTCTGCTGGTTCCGACCCTCCGTCCTCCTGGTTCACCCACAGCTGAGGACCAAAGGCCATGCACACACACACACACACACACACACACACACACACACAGGCATGCACGCGCACACGCACACACACACACACACACACACACACACACACACACACACACACACACACACACACACACACCTAAGTCAGAGATATGCAGAGTCAAATGTAAGTTCATGAGTTACGCAATACTCTGAAAATATTTCATACAATGCATCAATTCCCTGCAGTTAGCATTGCATACCTCAAAATCCTTCACCCATACATTATTCACCTTCCAACCATACACAGAAATAAACACGCACGCACACACACACGCACGCACACACACACACACACACCGACTGAATAGAGGTGTTGGTCATCTGGGCAGTGGATCTGGGTCCAGCGAGAAGACGCTGCCAAACTCCACAGTCCATTCACAAGGTTCTTTTTGGGACCCATGCCCAGAGGACACACCATGCACAACCTCCACACACACACACTCACTCCCAGGCATCGACACTGGCACACACAGACTACATAAAAATGTAAAAATCTCTCTCTCTCTCACACACAATCTCAGTATTGGCAGCGGCACACACGGACTATATATAAAAACACACACACACGCACACGCACACACACACACACACACACACACACACACACACACACACAGGCCAGGTGATTTCTGCAGCCGACACCTTATTACACACAGTTTGCCAGGATAACATCAAGGGGCTGACGGTTAGGATGCCAAACACAGGATGAGCGATGCAGCGCTACACAGACAAGCAGAGTGACATGAGGGTGACTGACCACAGACCAGCTTAGTATCAGCATTAACACTGACCACAGACCAGCTATAGCAGCATTAACACTGACCACAGACCAGCTATAGCAGCATTAACACTGACCACAGACCAGCTATAGTAGCATTAACACTGACCACAGACCAGCTTAGTAGCAGCATTAACACTGACCACAGACCAGCTTAGTAGCAGCATTAACACTGACCACAGACCAGCTTAGTAGCAGCATTAACACAGACCACAGACCAGCTATAGTAGCATTAACACTGACCACAGACCAGCTTAGTAGCAGCATTAACACAGACCACAGACCAGCTATAGTAGCATTAACACAGACCACAGACCAGCTATAGCAGCATTAACACTGACCACAGACCAGCTTAGTAGCAGCATTAACACTGACCACAGACCAGCTTAGTAGCAGCATTAACACTGACCACAGACCAGCTATAGCAGCATTAACACTGACCACAGACCAGCTATAGCAGCATTAACACTGACCACAGACCAGCTATAGTAGCATTAACACTGACCACAGACCAGCTTAGTAGCAGCATTAACACTGACCACAGACCAGCTATAGCAGCATTAACACTGACCACAGACCAGCTATAGTAGCATTAACACTGACCACAGACCAGCTTAGTAGCAGCATTAACACTGACCACAGACCAGCTATAGCAGCATTAACACTGACCACAGACCAGCTATAGTAGCATTAACACTGACCACAGACCAGCTATAGTAGCATTAACACTGACTACAGACCAGCTATAGCAGCATTAACACTGACCACAGACCAGCTATAGTAGCATTAACACAGACCACAGACCAGCTATAGCAGCATTAACACTGACCACAGACCAGCTATAGTAGCATTAACACTGACCACAGACCAGCTATAGTAGCATTAACACTGACCACAGACCAGCTATAGCAGCATTAACACTGACCACAGACCAGCTATAGTAGCATTAACACTGACCACAGACCAGCTATAGTAGCATTAACACAGACCACAGACCAGCTATAGCAGCATTAACACTGACCACAGACCAGCTATAGCAGCATTAACACTGACCACAGACCAGCTATAGTAGCATTAACACAGACCACAGACCAGCTATAGCAGCATTAACACTGACCACAGACCAGCTATAGCATTATTAACACTGACCACAGACCAGCTTAGTAGCAGCATTAACACTGACCACAGACCAGCTTAGTCTCAGCATTAACACTGACCACAGACCAGCTAGTAGCAGCATTAACACTGACCACAGACCAGCTAGTAGCAGCATTAACAGTGAAATACAATGTCAGAGTCAATAGTAAAATGGAGTTTAGGCTATAATGTAAAAAAAAAAGAAAATGTGTCTTGCACTTTAAAATGGATATACCAAGATTATGAATAAGAATAATCATACGAAAATATGATGCATTTTCAATAACCCTTTAAAAAGAAGAAAGGATGTTTACTTTTGACTCTCTACCGGCCCTGGACAGGAAGATGAGCTGGGAGAATGGGAGCGTTAATGCCTGGAATGGACTGGTTCTGGTATGTTTGCCGGGCAGAACGTTTGCGCGCACAGAAGACTGGAGCGGGCGGGAGGGTGGGGGGGGGGGGGGGGGGGGGGCGGATGGATGCTGGATGGGTGGGTGGGGATGAGTCTGGGCGCAAGGGGTGGAGGGGGGGGGGGTTGGGAGAACAAACGCACCTTTGACGTAGTGTTTTGGAACCTTGGAGTTGCTATGGGGTTGATATAGAAAACCTGTTTTGTTTGGGGCTGTGGAGGGTGGGGTTCCACCTTCGGGGAGAAAGAATGACAGAACAGAGAGACAAACTGTTTGGTCTGTTTTGGGGGGGCGGGGGCGGGGGAAGGGTGATGTCAGCCCCGCCCTCTCAGGTGTGGACATGAAGATGCAAGGGTTGGGGTGAAGAGGTGGCAGGGGGGGGTGGTGGTCATGAGGGAGTGTTCGAACACGGGTCTGAAGTTCTGAAAGACCTCCGTTGCCAGCTTCACTGTGTGTGTGTGTGTGTGTGTGTGTGTGTGTGTGTGTGTGTGTGTGTGTGTGTGTGTGTGTGTGTGTGTGTGTGTGTGTGTGTGTGTGTGTGTGTGTGTGTGTGTGTGTGTGTGTGTGTGTGTGTGTGTGTGTGTGTGTGTGTGTGTGTGTCTAGATGCGCTAACAACACTGTCAGACTTGTTTATCTCAGATATGGGGTAATATTATTATAACATAAACTCACAAAGTGAAGTCTTGCTCTGCATACATGGAGTCACACACGTATCTCATTAATATTCCGTGTGATGTGTCTCCCCTGCAGACCAGATAGAGGCACTTAGCTAGTTGCTCTCTGATCTCTTCTTAGTTATGTATTATTAAAGGCATTATTCCACTGGCTATATTGTGTGTGTGTGTGTGTGTGCGTGCGTGCGTGCGTGCGTGCGTGAGTGCGTGCGTGCGTGCGTGCGTGCGTGCGTGAGCATTAAGCACATGGATCTTCATGTGGCCTCGCTACATGTCTGACTTTGTTCTTTTTTGTTTTAACGTTGCTCAGTTCCTACTTCCTGCCTGTGTGTGTGTGTGTGTGTGTGTGTGTGTGTGTGTGTGTGTGTGTGTGTGTGTGTGTGTGTGTGTGTGTGTGTGTGTGTGTGTGTGTGTGTGTGTGTGTGTGTGTGTGTGTGTGTGTGTGTGTGTGTGTGTGTGTGTGTGTGTGTGTGTGTGCGCGTGTGCGTGTGTGTGCGTTTAGGGGTGTGTGTTTTGCTGTCGTAACTCACCCGTACAAAGCTGGCAGGGAACCATCCTTCCTCTTCGTCGATCTGGCCCCACCACCAGTCCTTGTTGGAGGCGTCCAGCACCTTGATGACGTCGCCAGCCTTAAACGCCAACTCGCGGTCCGCCATGGTCACATGGTCCCATACCGCCTCGGCACTGACGATTGAACCTCCACTTATCAACTAGAGAGCAGGTATGGAAGGATAAAAGAGAGAAAGAGAGAGAGCGATGAAAGGGGTACATACTCTATTTTACATCATATCGTCGTGTTACATAAAGCTGCTATAATGTTGGAACTCCAGAGGGAATATACAGCCTGAACAAAACATCAGCCAGGTGTGTGAAAGCATGAGGTTATACAACAACAACATGAGTATTCGGGTGGTTGGGGAGGGAGGGGAGGGGGATTGTACACACAGGGTTTGCGGGTGGTGTGTGTGTGTGTGTGTGTGTGTGTGTGTGTGTGTGTGTGTGTGTGTGTGTGTGTGTGTGTGTGTGTGTGTGTGTGTGTGTGTGTGTGTGTGTAAGAGTGTGAGAGTGTGTGTGCGTGTGCGTGTGTGTGTGTGTGTTGTAACTATATAGATAGCCCAACCTGTGCCAGATTGCTGGGTCCGATTCACATTCCGATTTTTAATATTTTTTCAAGTGAAAACATTTTAAATAGCCGAACTACAAGCTCACAACGCATCGCAACACAATGCGTTGTGAGCTTGTAGATTGCCAAGTTTTTTAAAAAAAAGTTTTTTTGGGGTGGGGGCGGGGTGTTACAGTGTTTTCTGGTGATGGTGGGAGCGTTTTGACACAGGGTTTTCTGCTGGTGGGGGCAGTTGTAACAGGGCTTGCTAGTGGTCATGGTGGGGTTTTCTGGTGTGTGGGGGGGGAGGGGGGGCTGTAACACAGGGCTTGCACGCTTGGCCTCATTTTGTGCAAATCCTTCCTCTTAAACCCCACTCACAGTAATGAATGCAAATACACGACGCCACCCTCAGATCTGTGGGCCCATTAGCAGCTTAGGAATCGCTAATAGAGCAACACAACAGCACAGGGAACACATTAGTCGACAACGCGTTACAACGACACAACAACACGGCAACACACACAAAAAAAGGTGGTAAAAACCATTAACACATGATGAAACAACAGAACTGCACCGGTCTCCAGGCGGAGACCGTAATTGGCCCATTATGACATTGGAATAATTACATGCAATTAAGCAATAAAAATGTTGAGGTGCCAAACCAATGTGAGGGGGGATAATCTCCTCCTTGCTCTCATGCTGTCATCAGAGCTTGTTATTTTATCTGCAACACTGGATTTGACAAAACGTGAAGGAATGACTCATCAACTTCCCTGTGATTGATTTTACTGTCATGAATATATAATGTGAACCATTATGCTTGGTTGAAAATGGATATTTAAGTCCCGAGAGAGCTGCGCGCACCGAGGCGTGCAACTCGTAACATCAAAAGATCCTTTTGGGTGTATTTGATCAAACGGTGCACACTCAGTGGTGCCGCATTATTCAAAATGGCTTTTCTACAAGATGTGCTCGCTTCAGATGTATCTGATATGTAGGAACAACGTGAAATGACTTCACTGCAATCAATAAAGTGCGAGGCGGTTGAAGACTTTCAACTGACAGCCATTTCGTGGCTTCCTTGCAGCAAAGCCTACGATGAACAAAACACTACATCTACATTTACGGTACTAGATCATCTAAAGCGCCGCTGATCAGAGCACTACACCACATGAAGCTCGGCCACTCAAATCTGGATGTTATTTTTGTGACGCCTTACCGTCCAATCAAATCCGAATGTTACGTTTGTGATGCCCAAACACCAGATTTCTGCCTACTGAGTATTATTGTCTGGGGGAAAAGGACTTTCAACTGACATGTATTGACCATCTGTGTGTGTGTGCGTGTGCGTGTGTGTGTGTGTGTGTGTGTGTGTGTACTGACCTTGTCTATGTCCAAGACACTCGTGTACATGTGAAAGATTTTCTATGTGTGCGTGTGTGTGTGTGTGTGTGTGTGTGTGTGTGTGTGTGTGTGTGTGTGTGTGTGTGTGTGTGTGTGTGTGTGTGTGTGTGTGTGTTCAGCAGCCAGGTGATCAGTATTCTTCAGAGGGTCGTTAGAGGCTAAAGGTTATTCTCATTAAAGGTGGTAAAGTGTGCTCCTGAGAGACACCCACTCCTCACAACATCCATCTACCACACGGCACCACTATCCATCACACTGACCAATGAGCCCTGTCACCCTCACACTGGAGCCCACAGTGGGGTGGTGCATGCATGAACGCATGCACACACGCTCACATACATGCATGAATTCCCACACGCACACCCAGACACGACCGGACGCATTCACGAATGCTTACACAATTGCTCACACACGCACATGTATGCACACATTTTCTACCTTTTGAGCCTCGTGGGTAGCCTACATCTGTGGCACACACACAGCGCCCAACTGTTTGTTCCAATTGTTCTTTCCAAAGTTGTGTTCATCAGCATTCTCCCAGTCCAGAGCTAACCATGCATCCATTCCCCGGGGCTGAGGCCATGAACAGCCAGCTCTAACCAAATCTGACAGGAGCTGTTTAGTCCCTAGGTAGTACGGGAGCTCGCAAAGGCCCAGAGACTGGGAATCAGTCTAACACTGTAAAACACAGTGTAACACACGGTGTAACACTGTAAAATCCTCAGCATGGATTTGGTTACATTTGTAAACTCTCTTGAGTTACAGACCTGTAAGGGTACATTTTGTTCCTAACTATCAAATCCTTATATACCTGAGGACCCCTTGAAGTTACAGTACAAATGGATAAAATAACACTGAGGATGTTACTCTGTCTGTATCACGGCACTGTATGTCTATATATAGTATGTTTGTGCTTGCTTGCCTTCATATCAGGTAATTTCTGTGAAGATTTCTCTCCCTCTTATCCTGCTACAACAGATGCTATCTTGTCTTCTGAAGTCAAGTCATCTGAATTGGCTTCTTTCTTGCCCTCCCCCCCACTCCGGGTGAATATGCTTCCGCGCTGGAAGAGAGCACCTTTTGAAAATCATTTGATCATTACAGGGCTTATTGTGCATGAGCGCCATTGTGCCATTGTGCTGACACGGTGTGTTTGTGAGTGTTTGTGTTTGGCGTGCTTACCCCCGCGCGTGTGTGTGTGTGTGTGTGTGTGTGGGTGTGTTACTAATCTCTAGCCCCGTGAGGATCTAAGCCCACAACCTCAGCAGCTACAGTACGGCTACGCCCCCCAACTTAAACCCCTGGATGAGCCCCCCTCTCGGGGCTGCTTACAGCTCCCACATACGATATGAACCAATCAAGGGAGAGGAGTGAGCATGGGGGAGGGACCACTATGCCTGAAAAGGGGGGAAAAAACATCCGTTGTCATGGTGACAGATGAGGATGCTCCACTAGTATTGACAAGACAACCAGATGAGGCAAGGACACTTCAGGTTGCACCACAATCTTCAAAAAAGAGGGGTTGTATAGGGGTGTGTGTGTGTGTGTGTGTGTGTGTGTGTGTGTGTGTGTGTGTGTGTGTGTGTGTGTGTGTCTGTGTGTGCGTGTGCGTGAGAGATAGATCACACGTGTAATTCATGCAGCAAACACTATACGGCCACTAATGATCATTGCACAATTAACCAATTCAGCCCTATATACTTAGTTATACAACGCAGAGCGAAAATAGATGATCGAAAAGCTCACAATGTGTCGCTGCTTGTAGATTTGCTATTTACGCTTTTACATTTTTTTTTTATTAAAAACATTCCCAAAATAGGGAGACACCGCGTTCAATGTGGTTAAATTTCCCCGTTCCACAGTGACAGCATTAGAGTAAAACCATGGCAACAGATATTTCCACGTCAAAGGCAAGTGAATCCATCCAGTGTCAGCCTCAGTGGGCGGGGCTTCAGAGAGCTCCTGCATGTCACTGAGTTGATGTAATCATTAGGCTGGAAGGTCTGGTTAACAATAGCTCCATATCTGAGACCACTCCACTATCCAGAGAGAGCGGAATTACTGCAAAACGTGTGTCACGCTGCCATGGAAACAGGACATATGAACCGCACGCCGGGGTCAGTTCCTCCTCAGTTCAGGCCAGGGGGAAAAGGATTTAGGTTTGGATTCAGAGGATGTCATTGTTTTTTCCTGTGTGCACGGACAGAAGCTAACAAAAAAAAAATACACACACCAGTCGAACATCAGCTCCACATTGGATGTGTTGTAGTAGTTGTAGCAAACTGGACTCCGTGTGGCACCGGTTCCTCAGACAAACTATTCCACCTATTAGTTCGTAGCTGTCACAGAGTATGTTTTCCAGCCTAGCATAAATTACAAACGAAGGCTCTGCTAGCTGCAATCTGTAACTTGTATGTGCTACTCTGGATTTGAATCCAGGTCTCCCGCGTGAGAGACCAACCATCTATGGCCAAGGGTCAATCCCCACTTGGTCAGGGGAGATATTGTGCTTATGGGCTTCAGGCAGTACCATTTGTCAACCAGTAGGTGTCCTGTATACCCGACACCAGGGTCTAAATGTCTCAATAGAAGAGTAAGGAAACCACTGCAGATATATTATATTACATTGCATTAACATACTCTACCATACAGAGTGGTTAAAATAATGTCTGATTCGTTCAAATAAGTATCGGATTGCTTTGTTGGAACCTGAGAATTGGGCAATGCATTTGTTGTCTTTGAAGGTTATTTTGAATTTGATGTCAATATGATGTTCTGCATAGTAGTGTATATCTGTCTGTCATTTAATGTGACTATGAATTGAGTACAAAAGGACCCCAATTGAAACAAGCCAGTGGCTTTCTTGTTTAGTTTTTTTATCCTATTTAGTTGACCTTGTATTTGAACTGTACTTTCATGTGTTTTTTTTCTGCAAACTTCTAAATAAAGTATTCAATCAATCAATCAAACACAACACATGAATTGCTGACTATTACATCTATTAAACTATGTATACACACAATGTCTTCAATATACACATTCAAATCCATATACCCCCACAAAAAAAACAATAACCGTCTTATAATTGTCACTACATTGGGTTCCTATCGACTGCTAACGCGTAACCCGCGGGCCAAAACGATCTAATTTGGACAGAAGATGCTGTTTGTCTCACATAGCGTATGAAGCCAACCCAAAGCAGTGTGACCTCAATGTTTCAACACTGCAGAACACGGGCCAGTTTTCTACACCGCCGTGTAGGTCGGACCTCTACCGGCAATGCTACCCATCCTGTACAGGGAGAACCCACAGAAGACCCTCAGCGGTGGGGTCAGTGTCCGTTCACTAGCACCGCCATGTCACAAAGACCTGCTTAATACACTAATACAAACCCCTCCTACTGTCCAAGCAGCACTCCATTTTCAGCACCATTCATCCCCCCAGTCCCCATCCATCAGAGAGAGAGAGGGAGGGGGTGTGGATAGATAGTGACCCATTCACAGCCAATGTTCCTCCTTGCTCATTGCTCTCCTCTTCTCATCCCCCCATCTCTGTAACGAGGCCGGCACAGCCTTCCCGTCCTTCCTCTCTGATACATTGCATCCCCTCCCCTTTTTTTTTTGCCTTGAATAAATTAAAGGCATTATATAATCAATCTTTCCATTTCCTGCCTTGGCACACACACAGCCTGATACCTAGCTTGATCAAAGGCAACAGAGTCAACACACACACACACACACACACACACACACACACACACACACACACACACACACACACACACACACACACACACACACACACACACACACACACACACACACACACACACACACACACACACACACACACACACTACACACTACAATACACTACACTTAAAAGAGTCAGCCACGACACCTTCTTCATTACCGGTGTGTCGGCTGGCAGTAATGACCCGTGTAATCGTCATGGTTACACTGCAGTTACAACATCAAAGGAGCAGAGGGTGAAAGCACAGTCCCCCGAACCGCAAACCCCTCTATTTGGGTCAATGCAAATGAATGCAGAGGAATCTACCTCCCTCACATGGACATACTGTACATACATAATATAAATGACATACACAGGAAAAAGACTAACCCCTTTATTTCCTTCTTGTACATAAAAAAGTGCTGAAGAGGTAAACAGTCAAAGTCTTGTGTGTTCTCTCTTCTCCCCAGCTAATATCATCTTTGCACCACAGCACATCAGCATTCACTGCACTGGCAGCATCACTGCATTCCAACATCCTCCTGCTCTACCCGTCCACAGCGCTGCACACCACAGCTGCACCAAAAAACACCTAACGGCATCCCTGAGCTAAACAAAATAAATAAACACACACACACACACAAATGCCCCTCGAGTCAGCCTTACCATGTTTGCGCCGTGTGAGTGTGCGTAGAGTGTATGCATGGGAAAGCCCGGCTCACACAATCATGATAATCAAATCCCTTTGGAAGGCATTGCCGTCGCGGCGACAGTCCTCTCAGCCCGAGAAGTGGAGGTGCTGTAATTCCAGAAAGAGGCTCGTCTTTTTCCGACGCACCGAGTGAGTCTCGCGCTCCCGTCCTCCTCTCCCTGTGTCTGCCAACCCCGTGTTATGTAACACACTTATGCCGCGAGTCTGGGAGCCAATCAAAGACGCTCTGCCTCAAACCGGCAAGAAATACACATGCACACACATAGAGACACATGCACATACCATGGCCTCGCTCACACACACACACTCAGACACACGCGGCCGTCTTTCCACACTCTGACACTTCTGAGCTCTATCAGGAGGCACACCTGCCTTGGGGGGATTGTTGCAAAATGTGTTAACAACACAGGGGACGCGTGCATCAAAAAGCACCCACACATGAACCCCACACATACTGTACAAACAAACACACACTGACACATACCAACGCATGCTCAAGGGGCTTAGAGGCCTGTCATCAATGCTGGCCAAATATAAGCAATATGCACACACCACCCCAGTGCAATAAATGCAACATCATGACATCATGTTTACAGTCCTCCAGGGGCTACCCTGCTGGGAGAGGTGTTGTGTGTGCCGTGCCACACTGATGAAAACACATGAACAAGTGCACATGCCAATGCACGATACACCGATTACACTGTGTACGTGGCTGGATGCCACACACTTCATATTGCACCTATAGAACAACAGTTACCACTTATGTACACACACACTCACATACACACACACACACACACACACACACACACACACACACACACACACACACACACACACACACACACACACACACACACACACACACACACACACACACACACACACACACACTCTTTCTTTCAGCACTTAGTCTTGAGTGTGAGAGAGAACACAAATCTTCAAAAGCCAGTCGCCCTGTGAGGTCTATTAATAGGAGCGTAGGGACAGCGCTGGGACAGGCTTTTAGCATATCCCTTTCTGACATCCATGCAACATTCATGACACCTGCCGCCAGTGCTGTATTAGATTATGATGCTGCATAATACAAAGAAATGGAAATGTCTTTTCAACTTGCAGGATTTTTTTTCCCTCCCGTAAAAGGAACGAGGAGTACTGATTCAATTTTAATGTGAGGACTCCCCGAGACAGGTGACGGTTAAATCACAGCAAATAAAGGTGGGGGAGAGTTCTGGTTGTGGACACTATAACATTATATAAAATGGGAGTTTGAGAACCGAGTCATGGAGCTGCATCCAAAATGGGGGAAAACCTTGAATTGGTGGAGGCCCTCCCTCTATTAGGCCCGGCCTGGCCTGCTATTGGTTACCATTCACTGAGCTTAAAGGTGATCCTTAAGAATGTCTCTGATCTCTAAACCATGAGCAGGAGAAACCACTCCAATGCGCCACTTTTCCCTAACAAATAATCACATTCTACTACAGAGAGGCGCCCTAGCTGCTGCATACCGGCGGTACAGCTGGGATATTGTAGAGATGCTGTAGCTTTTCTTTTTTTTCCATCACAGTGAAAACAAGCCCTGACGCAGCAGGATTGTCGGATTTAAAAAACAAGGGTGATCCTATTTTGTAAGATGACGCAATAATACAGTATGTACAAAAAGAAATGCAGATTCTATGGACAAAAATCAAGCCATTGATGCACAATTGACATGATGATACAACATGGAGGAGGAGAGAGGGAGAGCGACGTAGAGAGGGGGGGGGACATCATTATTTAGGGGCTATTATTATAGGGAATGTGAATTCCCCGTCTCTACAGTTATTGTTAAAAAAAACATCACACCTGAATCCGCACAACTATACGACGAGCACCAGACACCAACCACCAGCTGACTGTCACATAACGGGACACAACACAGAACGGGAGGATAAAAGGGGGGAGATAGTATAGAAATACATTATGTTGTACCAACGTCGTTCATTTCAACGTGCAGCGGCAGCCACGATGAAGCGCCGGCGGCGGGGGTCCCTGCGGAGGTCCCTGCTCTCCACGACCACCGCGCGTCCGATTCCACCGCCCGCCTCTCTCCTCTCCGGCGCTGCGGAGCCGGAGCCGCGCACTGTAGCAGCGGCCCGGAGCCACCGGCGGCCGGACCTCCGGGACCATTGGGGGGACCGGGGCCACCGGGACCACCGTGGCCCAGGCGGTAGCAGCGCGGATCCATCAGATCAACGAGTACCGAGGATGAACATCAACACCACGTTCACGAGCACCAGAATCGCGATCACCATGAACACCGCGCACGTCTGGACGTCCAAGGCCACCATGGTGGCGCAGCGGCGCTGTGTGTGTGTGTGTGTTTAAATGCCCGAGAGAGACGCTCTCTCAGCAGCAGCGGCGGCGGCCGGGACTCAGCGCGACAACGGCCCAGATATCATCCACCATTACCGTGAGGTCGACACGACAGAGAGGAAGAACAAAAATAAAAAAAATACAAATAAAAAAATAAAATAAAAAAATGACCCCTCTTCACACTACGCTGCTGTATATCATCATAAAGGGCATGGGGAACAGTCGCATCATCATCATCATCATCATGATCCTCACCATCATCATCATCATCAGTCCCCCCGCAAGTCAGTCAACACCCGTCGGTGCTCGACTCTCTTCCTCCCCCACGCCGACACACACACTCACACACACACACACACTCACTCACACACACACACACACACACACACGCACACACAGGCCAATAGATGCTTCTCAATGCCTCCTCACACAAGCAGCGGAACGGCTGTGAGTTTGGCACAGGCTGGTTCCTCTGCCGCCGAGCCGGAGAGCAGCAGGCTGCGTGAGGCTGAGTGAGAGAGAGAGAGGCGGTCCTGCATGAATACTGATGATCACCGGTGTTGCCAGATATTGCGATAGAAGTAAGCAGCTAGGTCTATGCAGTGCCATCTAGAAGGCTCTGGGTCTGTGGAGAAAAGCCCAAAAGAAGCGAGCAGCAGGCCGCGAACGGGCCTTCCCCACCGGATCGTAGTAACGTAACTTGGCGACGCCCCCTTCTGTGACGCACGCGGCTCTCGCACATGAGCGGACTGCCTTAAATGACTCCCAAAACCCCCGCAAAACCAGATGCCCTCGTTGTGTGCAACATTAAGCTGTACACTTACAATTCAAGTGCCACAGGATTGAATCCCTCTCCTGGCGCAGCTTATTTATCTTATGTAAAATGCTCGCAAATTATTTTATTGGGATTTAATAAGGTTAGGTTTAGGCATAGTTTTTGTCGCCCCCAGCGAGGCGGACCACTCGGCCCACTTGGTGAGAACAGACTACAGCCCCTAATATTAAGTTAGAAAGTAGTTAGGCAAAAAAAACTGTTACAACGTCGGAGGCGCGCCGTCTCTAGTGGACTTGAGCAACGAGAGGCACCGCTGGCCGAACGTTGCGAAGTCCACTAGAGCCGACTTAGCGCCGTTCGAGTTATGTACTGATAGGGACAGAATCGTAAATTATCGGCCCCCAGGCAGTGCCAGTGCCAAGCACTATTTTCCACCACGGAGGACAGCCGGGGAGTGCTATCGATGTGATATTCTTATACAACTAGATTGTGACAAGTCCCGGACAAGACGTGCTGTGATTGGCCAGTAGGCGTATTCACTTTGAGTGGCAGTTGGGGCAAACCCTCACCCGAAAACATGATTTACGATTCTGTGCCTACAACTCGAACAGCGCTGAGTCGGCAAGGCAACTCGCTCGCCTTAGCTCATTCGGCAGGGTCTCTGATGGCTTAAGTTCGCTTGAGATGGAGTGCCTCCGTCGCGGTCAAAAACTATACTTTATCGGCAAAAAAAAGGTCTGCGGTTGTTGGAAAAAGAGCGGTGCTAGCGGGATTCGTTGAGGTTTGGTAGTCTAATGATTAGCGAGGTACACCACCAGACCAGGTATTAGAATAGGGTTTCAGGCTGTATTAGAATGTGACGCCGTGTCCTTGTTTTCTTGTTCTTGCATTCAGCCAATCGCAAGGCAGGCAGGGCGGGGCTTGGTAGAGTCTAGTTACCATTTAATAATACACGTGCTATCCTCATGGAATGAGGCGCATGACTAGGGGCGAAACATTTACGCTTGTTTCACAGAGAGGGGCGTTGACAAGTTACGCTACTACCATCTGGTGGGAAAGGGCCGGACACGACTAGGCCACATGAGTGTCGGATATTTGAAAATAGGCGATCTACAAGCTCACAACTGCTATTTTCTAAAAAAAAATCTTGAAAAAACATTTTACATTTTAACACTAATCTGGTACAGGGGTCACAACATATTTATAGATGGGGGGGGTCCTTGACAAGAGAATGTTTGAAAACCACTGTTTTAAACAACATTTAGGAAGCAAGCCTAAAATAAGAAACAAGCCCAAAAAAATGCAACCAGCGACTACCAATATTTACGTGCAACTTAACAGAAAAACAAGCCCAAAGTCACTTATAATAAGTGGACATGGCAACGCTGCAGATGATCACTCAGAGCTCAGCTGCTGCTATGACTGTGGGCAGCATCAGCCATCATCACAGCTGAGGGGAGGGGCCCAACCTGCCTGCCCCCCCCCCCCCCCCCCCCCCCCCCACCCTGACTGTATCCACCACAGAATCATAACCTCATTCGTCTCTCGCCCCTGTCTAAAAATATCACCGTGCCACAGTGATTTATCATTCACCATTAACAACCACCAGCCACAGTGTTGAAGGAGTCAGGATAATGGAATGTGCTTTTCCTCAGACTGATGATCCTCATCCCCATAAGTCCAATTGGCATAATGTCACACCTTCAACTGCCAAATTCCCTCTGTGGCCACGTATTGATCAGATATCCCCCGATATAATCTCTGATCATCTGCCAAAGTCACACTGCTATATTGTCTTGCCTACAGCGAGCACGCACACATCTTTTAGGGGCTTAAGCCTTAAACCAGGGGACTCAAAAGCAGATTTTGTGAGCAGATCCGGGGGAAAAAACTGTATAAGCAATTTAAAAAATCCTTAGTCTTAATTTCACTGTAGGATGAACTAGTTTCACATATTATCATCAGTTCAAAAACAACCACACAACAACAGGAGTTATTAAAGTCATACTGTGTAACCTTTTCAATCAAACATTTATTTTTGATATATTTCACTGGTATATTTGTCACAATAACCATTCCACATAAATGTGTTTTTTGACAACTTCTCTAAACACTATTAAACACTATTATTTATTAGTGTGGTTGCCCTAACAGGGCAACCAGACTATAGTAATCCTCACACTTTATTAGTGTGGTTGCCCTAACAGGGCAACCAGACTATAGTACTTGATGAACTTATTAATATTCCATATAAACAATATTTCAAACTGCTTCTCCTCCCACAGTTTTTATTCCCCAATGTTGTGCCATATCTCAAAATGACCGTCTTGACCTGGAATCGTGCGCTTGTATTTTGCTAAGAGATTGGTTAAATAGTTTAATTGATATTGATTTATTAGTGCATTAAATTTCCCCATCCGCTTTAATGAAAAAGTGAAAAAACTCAAATTCAAGTATTTTTTTCTCTGAAACCGTAAGAGCTAGAGTTACCAGATTTGGAGGGGAGGTTCATAATTTTGTCCGAAATTATTGAAAAAATTATTAAACTAATCGGCCACATGGTGGCGCTATAACCGCCCCCTTTACGTTTTGGCCTATAACTCTTGAACCGTAGGTCGTAAAATCAAAATTTATTTTCCCCTAGATTCCTTGGGTCATTACGCAACTCCCTATATAGGCCACGCCCATTTGCGTCAGGTTAGATTTTCCGCCATTTTGAATTTTCTTCAAAACACACTTTTTGCACCTTTTCCTAATTTTTTTTCCCAAATCTCACAAAAATCGGTACACGTGATCTATGGACTCATGCGATAAACCTATCCAAACGGCATTTTGATAGTCCTTACCGTTCGTCCGTAATTGGCTTCCAAAGTTAGTGGGAGGAGCCCGTTTTACCAGAAATGCCAAAAATCACGAACGAAACGTCCAATCGATCCCAAATTTGAATCACATGTCGAGGGTGGTTTACTTAACAAATCCCCAAAAGCATTTCCACTTTGACCCATAGGGGGCACCACAACTGCGCAAAACGTAACCCTTTGATGCAAAAACATGGTTTTTGGGGGGATCACTCCTCTCAAATTGAAAAGCAGGTGATCTCAGGAGTGACATGAGGATGTCATTGGCCCGCTACATTTGTGGGAGGGGCTTATTTATTTTAGTGGGAGGGGCCTATTTCTTCAAATCAAAACGCCATGTATCACGAACACAGGATCCAATCAGCACCAAATTCGAATGGCACGTCACGCAGCCTCCGACGGTATTCCTCCAAGCATATTCCTCAAGTCCGGGCGGCGGCAACCTGCGACCGGCGTCGGCGCAACCACACTTTGCAATTTCCCATAATTGCGACGCGTCTAGTTAGTGTGGTTGCCCTAACAGGGCAACCAGACTATAGTACTTGATGAACTTTATCCTTCCGGATAAACAATATTTCACACTGCTTCTCCTCCCACAGTTTTTATCCCCCAATGTTGTGCCATATCTCAAAATGACCGTCTTGACCTGGAATCGTGCGCTTGTATTTTGCTAAGAGATTGGTTAAATAGTTTAATTGATATTGATTTATTAGTGCATTAAATTTCCCCATCCGCTTTAATGTAAAAGTGAAAAAACTCAAATTCAAGTATTTTTTTCTCAGAAACCGTAAGAGCTAGAGTTACCACATTTGGAGGGGAGGTTCATAATTTAGTCCAAAATTATTTTAAAAAAAATCACACCAATCGGCCTCATGGTGGCGCTATAACAGCCCCCTTTACGTTTTTGCCTATAACTCTTTAACCGTAGGTCGTAAAATCAAAAAATCTTTTCCCCTGGATTCCTTGGGTCATGACGCAACTCCCCATATAGGCCACGCCCATTTGCGTCTGGATAGATTTTCCGCCATTTTGAATTTTCTTCAAAACACACTTTTTGCTCCTTTTCCTACAAATTTTGTCCAAATCTCACACAAATCGGTACAGGTCATCTATGGACCCATGCGATAAATATATCCAAACGGCATTTTGATAGTCCTTACCGTTCGTCCGTAATTGGCTTTCAAAGTTAGTGGGAGGAGCCCGTTTTACCAAAAATGCCAAAAATCACAAACGAAACGTCCAATCGATCCCAAATTTGAATCACATGTCGAGGGTGGTTTACTCAACGAATCTCCAAAAGCATTTCCACTTTGACCCATAGGGGGCGCCACAACTGTGCAAAACGTAACCGTTTGATGCAAAAACATGATTTTTGGGGGGATCACTCAAATTGAAAAGCAGGTGATCTCAGGAGTGACGTGACGATGTCATTGGCCCGCTACATTTGTGGGAGGGGCTTATTTATTTTAGTGGGAGGGGCCTATTTCTTCAAATCAAAACGCCATGTATCACGAACACAGGATCCAATCAGCACCAAATTCGAATGGCACGTCACGCGGCCTCCGATGGTATTCCTCCAAGCATATTCCTCAAGTCCGGGCGGCGACAACCTGCGACCGGCGTCGGCGCAACCACACTTTGCAATTGCCCTGAATTGCGACCCGTCTAGTTAGTGTGGTTGCCCTAACAGGGCAACCAGACTATAGTACTTGATGAACTTTATTATTCCGGATAAACAATACTTTGCCGCGCATCTCCTCCCACAGTTTTTTTTTCCCAATTTAGTGCCATATGTCAAAATGACCGGCTTCACCGGGAATCGTGTGCTTGTATTTTGCTAAGAGATTGGTTGCATAGTTTTATTGATATTGATTTATTAGTGCATTAAATTTCCCCATCCACTTTAATGGAAAAGTGAAAAATCTCAAATTCAAGTTTTTTTTTCTCAGAAACCGTAAAAGCTAGAGTTACCAGATTTGGAGGGGAGGTTCATGATTTAGTCCGAAATTATTAAAAAAAGAATTACACCAGTCGGCCTCATGGTGGCGCTATAACAGCCCCCTTTACGTTTTTGCCTATAACTCTTTAACCGTAGGTCGTAAAATCAAAAAATCTTTTCCCCTGGATTCCTTGGGTCATGACGCAACTCCCCATATAGGCCACGCCCATTTGCGTCTGGATAGATTTTCCGCCATTTTGAATTTTCTTCAAAACACACTTTTTGCTCCTTTTCCTACAAATTTTGTCCAAATCTCACACAAATCGGAACAGGTCATCTATGGACCCATGCGATAAATATATCCAAACGGCATTTTGATAGTCCTTACCGTTCGTCCGTAATTGGCTTTCAAAGTTAGTGGGAGGAGCCCGTTTTACCAAAAATGCCAAAAATCACAAACGAAACGTCCAATCGATCCCAAATTTGAATCACATGTCGAGGGTGGTTTACTCAACGAATCTCCAAAAGCATTTCCACTTTGACCCATAGGGGGCGCCACAACTGTGCAAAACGTAACCGTTTGATGCAAAAACATGATTTTTGGGGGGATCACTCAAATTGAAAAGCAGGTGATCTCAGGAGTGACATGACGATGTCATTGGCCCGCTACATTTGTGGGAGGGGCTTATTTATTTTAGTGGGAGGGGCCTATTTCTTCAAATCAAAACGTCATGTATCACGAACACAGGATCCAATCAGCACCAAATTCGAATGGTACGTCACGCGACCTCCGACGGTATTCCTCCAAGCATATTCCTCAAGTCCGGGCGGCGGCAACCCGCGACCGGCGACGGCGCAACCACACTTTGCAATTTCCCATAATTGCGACGCGTCTAGTTATTAATATTATAGATAAACAATAGTTTAGATCGTCTCTCCTCCCACAGTTTATTTTTCCCAATTTAGTGCCATATGTCAAAATGACCGGCCTCACCGGGAATCGTGTGCTTGTATAAGGCTAAGAGATTGGTTGCATAGTTTTATTGATATTGATTTATTAGTGCATTAAATGTCCCCATCCACTTTAATGGAAAAGTGCAAAAACTCAAATTCAAGTATTTTTTTCTCAGAAACCGTAAGAGCTAGAGTTACCAGATTTGGAGGGGAGGTTCCTAATTTAGTCCGAAATTATTGATATAATAATTACACTAATCGGCCACATGGTGGCGCTATAACAGCCCCCTTTACGTTTTGGCCTATAACTCTTGAACCGTAGGTCGTAAAATCAAAATTTCTTTTTCCCTAGATTCCTTGGGTCATGACGCATCTCCCCATATAGGCCACGCCCATTTGCGTCAGGATAGATTTTCCGCCATTTTGAATTTTCTTCAAAACACACTTTTAGCTCCTCCTCCCATATATTTTGTCCAAATTTAACAAAAATCGGTACACATGATCTCTGGGCCCATGCGATAAACATATCCAAACGGCATTTTGATAGTCCTTACCGTTCGTCCGTAAATGGCTTCCAAAGTTAGTGGGAGGGGCCCGTTTTACCAAAAATGCTACAAATCACGAACGAAACGTCCGGTCAATCCCAAATTTGAATCACATGTCGAGGGTGGTTTACTCAACGAATCCCCAAAATAATTTCCACTTTGACCCATAGAGGGCGCCACAAATGCCCAAAACGTAACCGTTTTATGCAAAAACATGATTTTTGGGGGATCAATCCTCTCAAAATGAAAAGCAAGTGATCTCAGGAGTGACGTGACAATGTAATTGCCGCAGCCTCCGACGGTATTCCTCCCAGCGTATTACTCGGGTCCCGGCGGCACCGACCCGCGAATCGCGTCGGCGCAACCACACTTTGCAATTGCCCTGAATTGCGACGCGTCTAGTTTGTGAGTGTTATCCTTTTAGACTGACTGTACCTCATGGTGTTTACATTTCTGACTAATAAAGTATTCAATCAATCAATCAATCTGCCCCCGACACTGGTGCCAAAATGACGCAGGCAATGGAAATGTACTGGAAATGTACTATTTATTTTTGTATTTCAACAATAAATACAGTTTCTGACAACTTGTTCTTGCATTCCAAATGATCCTTTCCATCCCAAAATAGCGGTAGTAGGACCCTGCAGCATTCCTTTTTGAGCGGGACTTCCGTATAGACAAATGCTGCGATGACAACGGAGCTACGAGAGGTGTTGCCAAAAAGACTTCTGAAATGAATGATTACACGGTATGACTTTAAGGTTTATCGTCGCGAGCGACGGTCCAAAACGCACCCAGGTTTTTATCTGTGCATTGGCATTGGCAAGCGTACGTTCTTAATTTTGGCCTGCATGTTCGCTGCGATACTCCAGACCGGCTTCCTGTACTGCACCTGAGTCCGTCCGCGCCTGTAGCCAGTGAGCGCCCGGGTGCCGGCGCGGTGCTCACATTGTGGGCACATCCATGAGGGCCGCACAAGATGGTCATGTATGGGGGGGAGCTTGGTAGCAGAGCCAATTAATGCACGGCCCATATGCTCCTTGTGAGACATGAGGACATGAGTTCGAATCCAACGGTCGTCATTTCTCACGTCTCTCCTCTCTCTGCCCTGCAGAGGTGGTAGAAGTACTCACATTTTTTACTTAAGTAAAAGTATCAATACTACAGTGTATAAATATACTCTGTTACAAGTCCTGGATTCAAAGTTTACTTCAGTAAAAGTACCAAAGTATTGGCAACAAAATATATAGTTCGGCTAATTTCAAATAGCTGAAGTTTATATAGGGCTGAGGTGGTTAATGTACGTTTAATATTCATGATCAAAATCTACAAAGTAACTAGTAACTAAAGCTGTCAAATAATTGTAGTGGAGTAAAAGTACAATATTTGCCTCTGAGATGTAATGGAGTAGAGGTAAAAGTATTGAACATTGGAAATACTCAAGTAAAGTACAAATACATCAAAACTGTACTTGAGTACAGTACTTGAGTACATTAGTACTTAGTTACTTTCCACCTCTGCCTGTAGGTTTCCTGTCTCTCTACACTCTCCTGTCTAAATAAAGCTTAAAATGCAACAAGAAAAAAAGACATACCAAAAATAGATGGTTAATTCATGCAAGGAAATCTCACTGATGCCTACACACAAAAACACGTGTGTGCTCACACACACGCGTGCCAGCGCACACTCACATAAAGATGATAATTTATGTAAAGAGATCTCAATCTCACTGACCCCCAACAGACACACACACGCACGCGCGCACGCGCGCACGCACGCACGCACGCACGCACACACGCACACACACACAGTTGGCACATACATGAGGGGCGCCCAAGATGTTCATGAATGAATTCATGCAAGAAAATCTCACTGACACCCTCCCAGCACACACACACACACACACACACACACACACACACACACACACACACACACACACACACACACACACACACACACACACACACACACACACACACACACACACACACACACACACACACACACACACACACACACACACACGTGTTCACACACAGCCCACACACACACTACCAGCTCCACCGTTTCACATTCAGTGGAGATGGAGAGCACTGGGATGGATCAAACAATCTAAGTTTTAAAAAATAAAACTGAAGCAGTAGTCCGTATCAGTATTTTTAACGCCATCAATAATTTACGCATACATGCTGATAAAAGCGAGGGCTCCAGAAGGCTTTCAGTGAGGCGCAGAGAGCTGGACGGGGCGTCATATTGTCGCTATCGGGTGGAAACCTTGTACGTCCAAAACCGTTGTTTTTAAAGATATGGAAAAAAAGAGCCTGTGTTCCAATTGATCCAATGTAGTTTTATTTAGTCACAAAGCACAAAATATTTATAAAACCTACACACACAGACTCAGCCCTTCCTTTCAACATCTTTCAAAAATAGCGATCTACAAGCTCACAACAGAAGATCGGCTATTTCTGCACGATAAAGTAGGGTATTCATTTACGGGGGAAAAAAAATATGACGTATGGAGATACAAGGTTTCTGACTGACAGCGACGATATGCCAACTGGCCTCAAACAGGCTTTTTTCTCCTCTTTGTGTGTGTGTGTGTGCGTGTGCGTGTGCGTGTGCGTGTGTGTGTGTGTGTGTGTGTGTGTGTGTGTGTGTGTGTGTGTGTGCGTGTGCGTGTGCACAGACTGCAGTGAGCAGATTACATAAGTCCATCTTATCTCTGTGGGCCTCCTCTCCAACCTCCCTGACATTTAGACAACAAAGGTCACATCTGAAAGTGCAAATTGACAGAGACACCAATATTAATGCGTTCATACATAGAAACAGCACAGAGACTTTGTCAAAATGTCTTCCTGTCATCCCACCACGCCGAATCCGTGTCGCGGTAAATAAGTACGAAACTTCGAATGATCGTGCGGGTACGTGAGGAGCACACAGGAGGAGGCCGAGCATAGTGTTCAATATCGTCTCAGTCGAGCAGAGACCTTGTATCTCCATATTTCACCTTTCTATGTCCCCTCCCGCCCCCATAAATTACTGCCCTATTTTAAACAACGCTGTCCTATGACAGTGTCAAGCAAAAGTAGCACAAATTGCTATTTTTGAAAGATTTTCCTGAAAAGTAACAGTTCCTGACTTACAAGATTTCTGCCCGACAGCGTCTAAATGTATATTGTACAAGTAGAGAGTGAAGTTTCGGCTCCTCAAGAATTGCAGCAACATGACAAATAGCCCAAAAAACAGCAGTGAAATTAAATAGAATACAATACCAATGACTGTGTAGGGTGCCTTTGTTTAGATGTGTGTGCATGTATAATTTATATATGTACAATACATGTACACTTAAATATAAAGATATAAATAATGTGTAGTGCGTCTGTGCGTGTGAAATGTGCTGTGTGTGTGTGTGTGTGTGTGTGCGTGCGTTCGTGCGTGTGTGTGTGCGTGTGCGCGTGCGTGCATGTTGGTCCTGCTCAGCTTACTCTGGTGTCGCACGTGTAAGTCGCTCTGAATAAGAGTGTCTGCTAATTGTAATTTAGTGTAGGGCCAAGTATAGACCCCCTGGGGGACCTCGTTCAATGAAGTGCAGTACTGTATATGGTTTAAGAGGCCTTTAATGTTCTCTGATGTGCCTTATCTTATATAGTATACACTGCTACCAAGCTCTTGGGGAAAAGATTAATGAGAGAGAGTAGGTTGAGTGAATGTGCCTGCAGGTCCACAGCAGTTGGGTGCGCCCCCCAGAGGGACTGTACTGTACTGTACTGTACTGTACTGTACTGTACTACTGTTGTACAATTCTGAAGTGCTTTTACTTTTCTAGAGTAGTTCCCTTTACTTTATGCTTCTACTCCATCGCCAGGACTCCCCCCCCCCCTTCACGGCAATGGTGGCGCACTGGTCTCAGATCTATGCCTCAGGGCAGCATCTACCCAGAATACCCAGCGGAATACTGGCAGGAAGCACTGATGTGCTGCAATAATGGTGACATCACCACTCATTAACCCATCAAGACCGGGAACGCATCTGTGTCATTTTAAGATCTCTTTGGCTATTCAAAAATAGCAGATATACAAGCTCATAGTACGGCACCGAGTTCACGTTCCTTTTTAAATCATGAACATTTGTGCAAATCTTTGAATATATATTCAAAGATAGATATATATAAACTAACATTTATAACTTGAATCTTTGCTTCTGGGGGTCCCTGGAACCAAATATTTTGAGATATCCTTTATTTTTTATATTTTATATAATTAAAAAAAAAACTGTTAGGATTTAGCAAAACATTTTTAGAATCGGCCTCAGGTCTTAATGGGTTAAGGCTGAAGATGATGTGAGGAAATGTGTTTAGCACTCTGTTGTGATGATGGGAGATATGGCTTCTTCTCCCTCTGCTTGTTGGTTTAACGGAGAAGTAAGAGCCATTCATTCATTCATTTGATTACTACAAAAGCCCCCCCCCCAAAAAAGTTAAATAATTAAATACATTGGATGAAATCTACTCTTAAACGTATACATGTGTTTCAAATGACGAGGGGCCTCCATTCCAAGCACATGGACATAAGGCTTTTCCATGTTCCATAATCTGACCTTATATTAGCTCTTGTTGCTATGCAACCTTTAGTCTCCAGCTAGCTGTATGGGTGGTGGTTCGGCGAAAATAGTCGATCTACAAGCTCACAACGCGGCGCAACGGGACACGCTGTGAGCTTGTAAACCGGCTTTTTTCAGCAAATAGATTTAGTGAAGAGGGAAAAAAGGAGGGGGCGAAGTAACCAGTAGTCCTGGGGAACCCCGGTTAACAAAGTATATATCGTTTAAGTCTGGCTTTAAGTATATTTGTGGCGGGTGGCCGGCTGATGGCAAGGGAGAGTCCACCAAACCCATTTCCCCTCTGTTCAGTTCAAAATTCTTTTGTTCCCCTCCTATCCCTATGGCAACCACGTTGACTTCCTGTTTCCTCTCAGGGCCCTCCGCCATGAAAAGCATCTAAAAATAAAACGCCCGGCTTTTCCTGAAACGCAAGCTCTGTCACCATTGTTCAAGCATCAGCTGTTGCTTCGTTCAGCCGGGGCCTGGCTGCCGGTGCAAAGACTAGTCAGTGGGTCAGAGCATGGGGAATGTCCAGAGAGTGAGAGAGAGAGAGAGAGAGAGAGAGAGAGAGAGAGTAGTAGATGAAGATTAGATGTGGGAGGCCACACCAGGGTAGATGATGACAATCTAGGTCTTCCAGGCTTGTGAGGAGAGGAACTAGAACCTCAACATCAGCAGACGCATTCATTATAGTTTCATTACCTCCTGCCTTTTTAGATTTCCCAGTCAGGAAAATGACTTTCTGGATGAGTATTCTGGAGGGGAAGGCGAGCATCGTAGATGAAAACACAGAGAAGGGTGTGGGGGTGGAGTTTGTTGCTGCGGGAACATGACGAACAGCCACTGGGAGCAGTGAAGATGAATTCTCTTTCATGATGAACCAGTTGTCCAACTTGTGCGCTGCTTCCCCAGACAGCGGAGGAAGATAACCGTGCCCTGAGACTATGTTCCTTCATCACAGGCAGCCTTCCTGCTGTGCTGTCTGCCCAGTGGACCAGTATAACAGCCGTATAAATGAAAGAGAACGCTGAAGAGGACACTACATCTATGTCTAAACATAGCTTGAAATTAGGGGAAAGGATATCAACGTGTATCATCATCATCGTCATTATCCCTTAATCACGTTGCATAATCCGAACCAGAAGCGGAGAATCCGGCAGTTCTGAAAACAGCCTGTTGGCCGTGCTCATCTTGTAGGAGTGAAGGAACACACGACATGGAGATAACCACCTGTTCTTTATCCCTCTTTCAGTCTTAATCTCAATCTCTTGATTGGAAGATAGGACTCACACACCTAATTGTCTCCACCAGGCCAAAGACTGTCCTAGACTATGTTTTGCACCCTGTGTGTGTGTGTGTGTGTGTGTGTGTGTGTGTGTGTGTGTGTGTGTGTGTGTGTGTGTGTGTGTGTGTGTGTGTGTGTGTGTGTGTGTCCGTCCGTCTGTTGGCGGGACCAGTGTTCAATGTAAAACTCAAGTCACTTCCTGACTTGCCTACGTAATTGAGCCTGGAAGACTAGGCAGTCTTCCAACAAAACTTCCAACAGAAGACACGTTAACTGAGCTGAATTACAGCTGGGTTTAATCAATCATTCAATCAATCAATCAATCAATCAATCAATCAATCAATCAATCAATCTATCTATTTAATAATAATAATTATTATTATTATTATTTTAAACTGTGCATCGTATGCAGAGCAGATGTTCACCTCCAATAGTCAATGTTTTCTAATTATACTCTCTCTGTCAAGTCTCTACTTGGTACATCGATTCAATTTCTCCTCTCATCCATGAAGTTGATGCTTCTCCTCAGCCGACGGCTGCGAGACATAAGATTCTCCTGCTATTCGTTCAAACAGCCTTCATCAACAATTGAAATCTCCATTAAAGTCACATCCATGAAGCTGGGTTCAAGGTGGGCTCTCTAAGCTCCCGTGACATTCCTGTGAAGTTCTTCCAAAGTGTAACTGTACACCCAGAGGTTTCGCAAAAAAAGGACATCGTAATGAGCTCCCAAAAGACATCTAAACTCAGCAGTAAAAAAAAGAAAAAAACACCAGAAAAAAATAAATGCTTGAAAGTAGGCCTACAGTCTACCCTTGCTCCAACAAAACCCACAAGCGTGGTCAATTGGGAGCTCAGGTGTGTGGTTTGGTGTGAAACAAAGTCACCTCTGCCAGGGATGGCTGGCTGCTATAGGACAAGTAATACCGGATTTATACTCAGTTGCGCGGCGGTGTCGCACACCGAAAATAGCCGATCTACAACACACAATGCGTCGCGCTGCGGCGCATTGTGAGCTTGTAGATCGGTTATTTTGGAAGTATAAATCACCCTTAAGAAAGTTCATCACTGTGCTTCCATTGTGCTGATCTGCCGAGTCTACCGAGCACGTTCATTGGTGTCATTATTCATCTGAGCACCGCTGGCCACACCGCACATACCCCCCTGGTATAATGAAATACACTGTTAGGTTTACTGTAGGTTTACCATAATAAATGCCCCTTTAGAGCAGATTTACATTTTCGAGACGAGACAGCGTGCCAAGAGAGACAGGATAAAGAGCTTTCTGGAGGGAATCAAGCCCAGGACATTGTGCTAAGCACCTGGATTTCAACCAGGTTCTCCCATACTGGAAACCAAGCATCAACCACTCATCCAAAGGGGAATCCCTCCTTGGCCAAGGTTGATATTAGGCTTCTGGTCTTCAAGCAGGGCTGCTCTGATACATGTGCTAAAGTTTCAACCCTACATACTTTGTTGGTCGGTCTCCCCCAGGGGGTCTCTACTTGGCCCTCTCCTTTTTTCCCTAAACACCAAGCTTGCAGGGCTTGTAGATCGACAATTTTCACCAAACGTTAATTAATTCAACGTAATTAATATCAGCCCCACCTTTAGCTGCTGTAACATTAAAGTGATGAACACATAAATGCATTCATTACAATTTACCAATAATAAGATTTTGAAATGGTCCATTTTGCATAATGTGTACTTTTAGGTTTGGTACTGTAATATGCCAGTACCAATACCAATGCCAATACGTTTGTAATTTTACTCAAGACAAATTTTGAATACAGGATTTTTACTTAACAGAGTATTTTCTACATTGAGGTATTTCTATTTTTACTTACAGTAAGTAAATAATCAGAGTCATTCTTTCACCACGGTTGACAGCGGGATGGTCCTTTAACTGGCTGGTTTCCATGTACAGTAGCCTACTGTTACATAACCGTTTACATTATTTGTTAGATTTCCCATTGTTCTCAGGGCGGAGGATATAGCAGTGGTTGGTGGTGAGCTGAGGACAGAATCCCATTTCTAAGCCCAGTCTGAACACACGTTAAAACGAGGGAGGATTATGAAATGCTTCACCTATCCTCCTCACAGAGAAAGCTGCTTTACATTCTAACCACTCGCTCACTGCCAAGAGTTCAAAAGCATCACACCGAACTGGAGTGCACCGCTGACAGACAGCGTTTTGGGTTGAAGAGTTGGTTTGAGGTAACGTCAGGGGTGCACAAACTTCTCCAGCAGTGACCCAGAAATATTGATCCACGCTCGTTGCAAAACCCAACGCAATGCAGTATTTAGTGATACTTAACTGATAATTAACCACTTAGGCCCTATTCGCATGGCAAAAAATTACCAATCCACGAGCTCACAACATGTCGCACTGCAACGCGTTGTGAGCTATTTTCAATATATTTGACAATTATTGAACATTTTCACCTGACATGCCCAAAATAGGTTTGATGGTTGATGACAGCCATGCTTGTAATAATATTTATTTTAATAAACTACAGAAAGTGATAAAGCATTTGTTCACCCAAAAAGGAAAACAGCAAATACACTTACAAAATCATATTAGAAAGGTGTCAATGGAGTATGTTTAAAAGTTGATTAAAAGTACTTCTTCATTACTTGTCTCATGCAATTGCATCGCCATTATACTGTTGCTGCATGTACAAAATTCTGCGTCTCAAGTCCTGACCCACGGTATGTACCCCACTGATTTAACCACTTAAAGGTGGTGTGGTAGTTTTTGTTTAAATAAGTGTTAAATAGCTCTATATTCTGTTCATTAACAGGGGTCTCCCCATCTCCCCAGCTCTTTAGCAAACAGAGAATACATTTTCAGATTTTCAGGTCGGGAGGGATACCAGTTTCTTCCAATCAGGAGAGAGAACTCCTAGATACCGATTAAGTGATGAAACAACTAAATGAGCAGTCAAATTTGGAACTGGAATACTATAAAATGGAAGCTGATAAATGGGTTCTCTCCTGATTAGATTAAATTGGTTACCTGAAAATGTACAGGTATGTTCTATTTACTAAAAAGCTGGGGAGACAGGGAGACCCCTATTACTATATAGCAATGGTTACCATCAGAATATAGAGCTATAACTTTTTAACATTTTTTTGTTTTTGTTTTAACGGAAGCACCTTTAAGTAAGGGAGTTGGGACAAGCGGACAACTAATAGTTCTCCACCTCACTAAGCTAGTGAGGTGGAGAACCACACCTGTCAAGATGACTTCTCCCTGTTACTAATACCTCAGTACCAATCCCCTGCTCTATTTAACCCATTCAATCCAGGAACGCATCTGTGTCATTTCAGATTTTTAGCTTAACCATTATTTCATACTTTGGCTATTCAAAAATAGCAGATATACAAGCTATGAGCTTGTAGATCACACATATCATTACATATCATAGATCATTTGTGCAAAAATGTGAATACATATATTTTTTAAACAACATTTTTAACTCAAATCTTTGCTTCTGGGGTCCCTGGAACAAAATATTTTGAGATGGGGGTCATTATGGGTATGATGGTTTTACCCGTCAATGTTGATCCAGGGACCCTCCTCCAGGAGCAAAGATTTGTTGTTGTTTCAAAAAATATTATGTATTCAAATATTTGCACAAATGTTCCAAGATTTTTCAAAAATAGTAGATTTACAAGCTCGTAGCACAGCACTCGTGCCGTACTATGAGCTTGTAGATCTGCTATTTTTTAATAGCCAAAGTACAAAACATTATGACTAAAATCTAAAATATTGATGCGTTCCCGGATTGAATGGGTTAAATCCAATCAAAGCCAGAAGAATTTGTGCTTTTTGCACTCCTCAGTCCACCGCCTATATTCACCTGTCATTTCACCACCCATTCACCGGATTCCAACAAACATTCATTTTCTATCAACATTCATTAATTTAAAAAAAATCTGTATTATTTTTTCTTAATAAATAACCTATATCGACCTTGACTGCGTGGCTCATTGACTAGTTAAGTGTATTTTTTTTCTGTGTAAATAATACAATTATTACTGTTTAGGCAATTTAGCAGATAGCTCTTTATCTCATATAGATATAGTAGCTGATCTCTTCCCACCGAAACACTTCCCAAACTCCTGCTGTACTGATGTAAAAGGATTCCTACCGAACACACACACACACGCACACGCACACACACACACACACACACACACACACACACACACACACACCACTGAATAACAAAATTCCCATCAACAAGCCTCAGGAAGCAGGTGTTTTCACACGCGGGGGAGGGGGGGCAGTGATGCGGGAGAAAGAAGAAGTCTTGATGTGAGAAGAGGAGGAGGAGGAAGGTCGGTGGTGGAAGTGACGGGAGGGGGAGGGGGTCCTGCGCTCAGGGGGTGACCGCAGGATGGACAGAGGAGACAGGGTTGCGTAATGCGTGATGGAGGGTGTCCTCGGACGGCGCGCGCGGCGCAGGGTGAGAGACGCAAGGGGTCAGAGGCCGAGAATACACCGAAATAACGCAAACGGGAAGTGGCAGCTGCCATAAAAATGCAGCCCCTGGTCCAGCTGAAGCCTGCAGGGTACTGATGATGACTGATGATATGATTAACTAGCAGGACACCCTGCACGGGCAGATAGCTTCTGTCTCGTTAACTTTATAGGGCAGTGGTTTTCAACCAGTGGTCCGGGGACCACCAGTGGTCCTTGAGGTTCCAGGTGGTCCCCAGCTAAATGAGGGGGAGTTGGTAACCAAATGGACCCCTTATAGATCTTTAACTCTTGAGAGTGTAAAATGAAAAACTATTGTTAAACATCTGCATTACTTAATTTACTTGCCTGTTATCTCTCCTATGGTACCACATCAATACAGCATGGAATTGTGGACAAAATCTTATCAAACGATAACAAAATATTCTACGTTTTGGGTCTGAGAGGCTAAATCTCATCAAATGGTGGTCCGTGGCTCAAATGCCCAATAAATAATGGACCTTCATATGAAAAGGGTTGAAAACCACTGTTATAGGGCATAGCAGTGGCGGCTATTTTGTGGTGCCACGAATAGAAACCCCATACATTGTTCCCATAGAGATTTCCTAAAATATTTGTATGGGTTTTCTATCTGTGGCACCACAAAATGGCCACCACTGCTATGCCCTATAGAAGGAGAGGAGAGGAGAGGAGATTGAGCAAGTAATTGTTCAAGTAGAAGATAAGTTACCTCTAAACTTTTGCCAAATTGAAGCACTTCTAAAAGCCTTTACTAGAGTACAATGACTGATATACAGCAGCAGCAGTTGTAAATAGTTAACTTCCACCTGTGATCGTGTCGTCTACCACTGTTCTACTGAGGTGTTCAGTGATTAAATGTCACTCCAAATGTCACTCCACAGGCCTGAGCCTCTCTCTGTGAACCACTTTCAACCAAGCGTACTTTTAGGCGAAAATGTTCACACACAAAAAAAGTTTCAAACATTTCACAAACATTCTATCCTATATTAAAATAGCCTAATGGAAGGGCCCGCCAAGGGGCGGAAGGGCGAGCGGACCAAGTCATCACGCTCATGTCACAAGGACTCAGCCATAACCATATAAGGAGTTCCCAATGCAGCTACGCCCAAATATGGAGTGTGTTGTCTAACCTCAATGGGCATCAGGCGCAAACAAATCAGTCAGCTCCATATGCCAGCCAGCGGACCTATGACTCAGACATAAACCTACAATTTATAAAGGCCGGCCGGCGGCCCATCATTAAAACTAGACATAACCCAGTCATATGCCCATATATGGGCATATACTGATGACATCGGGGATCTCCATATATGAGCATAAAAGGGACGAGGAATTATAGATACAGAGATCTCCATATATGGGCATGTTGGTCGGATTGAATGTGCGACTTAAATGTTAGCGGCCCGAACCTCTAGTTTTCAAAAATAGCAAAAATAGCAGCTACTATTTTCATTCGACGCCGTCATAAGACAAAGTATAAAATCGGGCTTAAGCATTTCAGAGGTTAACAGCCTCAACCCTTAAAGAGAGAACTCTGCCAAATGACCACCATTAAAATAAAGTGTTTATGACACAAGTACTTGAACCCTGACCACTGGAGAGTGAAATCCCCTGGACAGCCGTAGAGAACAATCCCAGCATGCAGTTTGATACAGCTGAGCCCCGGGCCTCTGGGTAATCACTGTATCCTGATTCCTGTCTGACATCACTGGAATCACCCACATATTCACCACCGCTGTCAAACTGGGACAGGGATGCAACGTGTGTGTGTGTGTGTGTGTGTGTGTGTGTGTGTGTGTGTGTGTGTGTGTGTGTGTGTGTGTGTGTGTGTGTGTGTGTGTGTGTGTGTGTGTGTGTGTGTGTGTTGCATTTGTGCATGTGTGTACCTGAGTGTGTACCTGTGCGTGACTGGCATGAGGGTGCAATTCCACCTACTGGGCCCCATGGGGTATTAAACAGAAGTGTATGTGCAGTACCTGCACACAGCCTAGTATACCTATACGCGCGCGCACGCACACACGCACACACACACACACACACACACACACACACACACACACACACACACACACACACACACACACACACACACACACACACACACACACACACACACACACACACACACACACACACACACACGCACACACACGCATGGACAGAAGCGTAGCATTCAGCGAGCGGACAGGATGCATTAGCATAGCGCCATGCGCCTCCAGTCTCAGCCAACACGCAGCCATGTGAATAAACCCATGGAAACTGCTTTTGTACGCAGCAAAGGAAACCCTCATAACAGTTATATAAGATAACACAGCAGCCCAGAGAGTCTCTCTCTCTCTCTATAACACACACACACACACACACACACACACACACACACACACACACACACACACACACACACACACACACACACACACACACACACACACACACACACACACACACACACACACACATGAACGCAGGCAGGCACACACAAAGTAATACAAAAAAAATCAGACACAAAAGCAAGACCCAGGCGCACACCTACCCACACACGCATGCACACACACATTTGTATTACTATACTTGTGAGGACATCAATATTTTAGGATGGCAATTTTAAAATGAACCTCAAAAGGCCTAATCATAAACCCTGAATCATTTACTAATCATAAGCCTAACTCTAAAAAAAATCTGTTTTAACCATAAAACAACCATATCTCTTGTGAGATTTGTCATCACAATGTTTATATATTTCTCACATTCAACTATACTTGTGAGTACATTTGGCCCTCACAGGTATAGTCATACACGTGTAGACACACACACGCACGCACGCACGCACGCACGCACGCACACACACACACACACACACACACACACACACACACACACACACACACACACACACACACACACACACACACACACACACACACACACACACACACACACACACACACACACAGAACTGTCAGTGGTTCATCAGACTGCAGCAGAACTGTCACTGTGGAGATACCTGGAACTTGGCAGCAGCACTAAATGAACCGTGATGAAGAGGTCTAGGTTTCCTATTGCACATACTGTGGACTGCACACACACACAAATGTGCGTGCGTGCGTGCATGCGTGCACACAGTTATTTTGAGGAGAGGCATCCTATTCTTAACAGTTTCTCTGACAGCATACTGAAATAAGGCATGCAGTGAGAAGCAAAACTCGCTCTCACACACACACACACACACACACACACACACACACACACACACACACACACACACACACACACACACAATGTGTATGACAGAGATATTACTGGCCCCTGCTTCTCATTCCTGTGCTAATAATGAAATTGTCAATGCAGTGACTCATACATACACCCAGGTAGATGACTCCTGAATACATCACAGTTGCACATGAAAGTGTGGGTGCGCATGTGTGTGCGCGTGCGTGTATGCATATATGCGAGAGAGAGAGAGGGGGAGAGGGAGAGAGGGACATGTGGGACGTGAGGAGAGTGTGTAAGTCCACGCATAGAAGGTGGTCCCCTCCTCTCTCTCTCACACACACACACACACACACACACAGATAAATATATAAATAAATGTATATAAATGTGTATATATATATATATATATATCCCCAGGGGGGTTATACAGCAGCTGACCAATCAGTGCAAGGCAAAATTCCACCACACGCTTAACGGTCACTGCAATGTGCGTATGTGGGTGCATGTGCGTGTGTAAGAGGGTGCTTTGACGTGTGAATCATTCTCAGCTGTGTGAATCCATGTTTTTCTTTCTCATCTCTACCTCACTATCTGGCTGCTGCTGACTCATCATTTGTTATAAACGCTGTTGCATAATGTGATTTGGACTGGACCAGCGCAGGTCGTCCCAAACATACTCACACAAGACTTCTGTTCAAAAACTCCTTCATAGGGCTGCAGCAATACCTGCAATATTGCAATACTGCACTTATTGACCAGCCAACCACAGGGGATGACAAGCAACCACCACAACTGCTATGTTCATGTTTTCTTTTTTTTGTCATTAGGCTGAGCTCTGCTATTTTTTGCCGAATGTTCGCCTCTTATGACGAAATGCCCAGAATTGGGATGCTAGGGTTCATGTAGTTAATCCATTTCTTCTTTTGTCATGTCAAGTCCAAATAGAAAGCAATCAATGTCATAACTGAGTTAAAATAATCCTAGCTTCAAAACCAAAACAATCCTTTTCTTCTTTGGGTCTGTGAAAAAAGAAGCAAGTGGGAGTGACAGGGAGTAAGGTATTGCTATGGAGATATGTATTTTTAACCATCGAAAAGTTTTGTCGTGCATATGAGATGTAACGTTTTCCAGCTAGGTGAAAACAGACAAGCGATGGTGTATGGACATATATGTTTGGGTGAGTGAAATTAAACAAAAAGAGAAAATGGCTGTTGACTGTTGAGTCACCCTAAATCACTGTAGGGGAAATTCCTTCACCTCGACATCCCTTTAGTCAGTGGAGGAGAGGGGAGGAGAGGAGAGGCGAGGGTGAAAAGATGATACGAAGCAGTGTGAAGAAGGGTAGCCAGGAGAAGAAGGAGGAGAGAGGAGGAGCGTGATGACTGGGGGAGAAATCAATTGAAACTACAGGAACTGGAGAGGTGTCAACGTTAGCAGCTAATCTGCTGCAGTAAGAGGACTGCATGTACATTCACCTGACAGGAAGGCTTTTACAAAACACCACCACTGGATTTAGAAAAAACACGGCTCAAACCCAACACGCTACATTTGCAACTATGCATGACATGGCAGAAATAAGAAAACTCAATTCTCATGTCTGTCGACTGCAGCTTATTACTGTAGGTTCTGTCATTATTGTTCATATACAGGCCTGTTGCCTGCCTTCCACATACACACACACACACACACTAGGGGTGGGACGATATGGGTAGCTCACGATACGATAACTGTGGCGATATTTGGCTCACGAGAGCGATAATATCACGATACACAATATCTGCGATACTATGTTGCAAGAAATGCAATTAACGTTAACGATATATCACGATAAATAAAAAAATAAAAAGAATACCCATAAAAGGCAAAAATCTGGAATTATGCATTTATTCCGAAATATTATTATATTTTTGTGCATAACGAACTGGCCTAGTACAATGTACAAAAATGTGCATGCATATTACCTCCTCCTAACAGTAAAACACTGACTGTAGCTGCCATCAGAATTAAAAGTTCATTTTGTATAAGTAAGTAAATAAGTTAAAAAGTCCCTAATGTTTTGTATTGGTCAATTCATGTTTCTATTTTTCTCTTTTTGTTTTACTGCATGTGTATTGAGGTGATTTATGTTTCTTGATACTGACTAAGGTCACACTAACCTCGAACAGCTGAAGCAGATCAGTTAATGAGCAAAGGTGATTTAGATCACTGTTAATTATCAGAGCTGAGGCAGAGTCAGTTAATTAACAATTAAGGGCGTTGCTGTTGTTGATGCTGTTTAACCCATTAAGACCTGGAACTGTGTCATTTTTAGATTTGAGCTAAAAAGCATTATTTTACACTTAAGGCTATTCAAAAATAGCAGATATACAAGCTCATAGCGCGGCACCGAGTGCCGCGCTATGAGCTTGTGTATCTGCTATTTTTGAAAAATCGTGAAAATGTGTGCAAATCTTTGAATATATATATTTTTAAAGCGAACATTTTTAACTCAAATCTTTGCTTCTGGGGGGGTCCCTGGAACTAAATATTTTGATGGGGGTTCGCGGCCAAATACATATAATTTTGGGGGTCCTTGACATGAAAAAGATTGAGCACCACTGATATAGAAACATACGTTTTTCAGAATAATGTTGGGATTTAGGAGACATGTAGAATCGGCTTCAGGTCTCAATGGGTTAAGAGTCAAGATTTAAGAATAGTTCCAGCTATATATAATACTGCAACGCAGTATTAAAAACAATAAATAAAAAAGTATCGATATTTGCCAGGAGTTTATCAATTATTTATCGCGAGAGGGAGTATCGCGATATATCGCAATATCGATATTATGGCACACCCCTATCACACACACGCGCGCAAGCGCGCACACGCACACAGAGGCAGCTGTGCACGCCCAATCACACACACACACACACACACACACACACACACACACACACACACACACACACACACACACACACACACACACACACACACACACACACACACACATATGTAGCCTGGTTCCAGACGAATCCGCCTTTGCAAAATTGCATTGCACTTTAGCCCTAATATCCATGCAGTGTGTCGTGTGATATTGTCTGGCCACGCGAGGCTAACACATATGCTTCATTCATTAAGGCGGGACCTACAGTAGAGCACAAACATAGCACCCCAGCACACCTGCTATATATACACAGGCACCTGACACTTTATACATTATGATACATTATGATGATTATACATTCACCCCTTCACACTGATGGGGGAGGAAACCATGCAAGGTACCGACATCATTCAGAGTAGTTTAGGGCTTCAGTGTCTTGCTCAAGGACACTTGACCAATTACGAATGGAACACACACACACACACACACACACACACACACACACACACACACACACACACACACACACACACACACACACACACACACACACACACACACACACACACACACACACACACACACGTGTACTATACTTGCTATTTTAACCCTAACCACCCTGAAGCATGAGTTATACTTAGTTGCGTACCGATGTTGTGAATTGAAAATAGCACTGCAACGCATCATGAGCTTATAGATTTATTTGTGGTGCATGACACCAGCGTGCAAAATCATAACTCTAACTTCAATCTCTAAACATAACCTCATTGATTAGGATTAGGCTTTTGCCTAATCCTAATCATAACCCCAACCAACCTGAATATTTTTCTGTTTGATGAGGACCAGGAATATGTATATTTCTCGAATTCTACTATACTTGTGTGGGGACATTTGGCCCTCAACAGTGTAGTAACAGAAGTACACACACACACACACACACACACAAATACACGCCTTTCCAACTCATTTGGCCGAATTTCACACTGGAAGGTACCCCCACCCCCACCCCCAGGGAGTGCCACAGCAACACACAAATGCACGTACAATGGGAGTCTCTTTCTCTCTGTTTTCTCTCTCTCTCCCTCACCCACACACGATCCCTATTTAGCTCACACTTAAAAGGAGGCCTAAAGATAGAAACTAAAAGACGAACAGGAGCCAGCCAGTGTCATGGCAACAAGGCGCTGTGGCTCACAAATGCTGTTTAGATGAGAAGTTATAATCACCCCCCCAACCCCACCCTGAACAAACACACACACACACGCACACAGACGCCCAAGCCCGCTGGCATTATCGTACAGGTGTCAGATGAAGCGACTCCAGTCTTCCAACTGATTCAATAGGGAAATTTGTCATTAAACGCCAGGTTCTGAATCAGTGACAATGTACAAGTCAACAGCACCTTCATCATCAGATTGGCTTCTTTGCATCTGTTTTAGATGTTGCTGTAACTTTTTCTGTTCTTCATTTGTCTAAGACTGTGGTTTTCAACCCTTTTCATACAGTATCAAGGTCCATTATTTATTCGGCTTTTGAGCCACGGACCATTTTATGAGATTTAGACTCTCAGACCCAAAACTTTATAACTTGGGTTCGGCAGCGTCACTCCAGTTACACTGATATTGGTGACCTATTGATTTCTGTGGTACTAGAGAACTTCCGTCAAGGGTAATATAACATGACTACAGCCATTTAAATTTCCCACAAATAAGTGCAACTAGTTTATACATTTGAGACGATGTTTTGCCATACAATGACAGTGAATGGAACCGCTACTGCCGGTTTCTCGCTCACAGAGCACAGAAACAACAGATAAAGATGACCAGGTGGCTATATAACTCAAGGTTCTACCAATGTCGCTTTAATCCAAAATCCATCTTTGTGCACCAGCTCAATTGCTATTCCATGTCAGATCTGCAGCCTTCTATCAGCCCTCGACTGAATAAGGGCTTATTTAGAGAAGTCAAGAGTCCTATTCAATTAAAAATTCCATTATCTCAAGCCTAGACTGCTGTCCATGAAGCAGACTATCCCATTGTTCCCATGTGTGTGTGGGGGGGCAATATATAGGTACTTTCACACATCAATCAGGTTAAGAGCCATGAAATCCTGACAGAAAGAGAGCTGTGACCATATTAGATCAATATGCATTTATGGGTTTTTGTGTGTGTGTGCATGCAGACTTGCGCATGACTGTGTGCGTGCGTGCGTGCGTGCGTGCGTGCATGTCACTCACTACATTAACTTGCAGCGGCTCTGATCCAGGTCGTAGCAGCCTCTTCCTGCAACGCCCAGAGTCTCCAGACCGCAGACGCACCGACGACGACTGGCCCACTTCTGTAGGATGGACAGACAGACAGACAGGATGACACACAGACAAAATGACAGACAGACAGACAGAATGACAGACAGACAGACAATCAATCATAGATATGAATAATTATTGCACATATTACGTTAAATATTCTTTGAGGCTAGCTGAAATAATTTCATATGAGTAGAGGGGTCAGGTACAAGTCGGACCTCACAGGAGAGATCGGGAGCCCGAGCCAAAAAAAAAATATTGGCGCTTGAGAACTAATCTGCTTGTAAATGAGAACACCAATTGGTGCAGAGAGGGCGATCTGTAGAGGGAATATGAATTGATGTATTTATTCTCATAAGTTTTAGTCATTATGCCAATTTCTCTTTAACTCTTTCAGTGCCAAGAGTATTTTCATAAAGTACTCCCCCAGTGCCAGCAATTTGCGTTTTTTTTTATTTTGTAATTTTGTAATTTTTCATTCAAATAAATGATCTGATTGGGTTTTTAAACCCATAATACAGTTCTACCAGTAGAGAGCAACAAATCGACACATTGATGACCTCGCTGGCTCACTCGCCCCCTCCCAAACAGGCTCACGTCATATCCGGTCATAACCGGATGTTGACATTTTCGACAATCGTGGGGGGCTAAATTACGGGCTAAATTACGATGCGATACACGACTACGATGACTGATCGTCACCCAGACCAAAGAGAGTAGACGTGGACCTCTCCGTTCGCTTTTTATACCGTGTGAAAAACCGTGACTTTCCCTATTCTGGCCGAAAATGACCGCGGGAAAAAAATGAGAACCGGAAACGGAATCTGCGTCATGAAACCGGAACCCAATGAGTCTGAAGGAGTCAGGAAGCGAAAGTGATCATGAAAAATAAACAGAATAGCGCGACCACAGTCAAAAGTAAAAACTCGGGATTTCTCGTGCTGGCACGGAGGGTACTCGGGAAAAACTGGGGATATCTCGGGGCGTGGCACTGAGAGAGTTAACTATGAACTATATACAACTATCGCCCACTGTTGGTGGCCCTTCCAAGTGGGATCCGAGACAAGGGCGTTGCTACACACTGAGTTGGACATTTGAGGATGATACACAAAAGAAGAAGGAGCTTGGTCTACTTTGGCCTTAACCACTTAAACTCTAAATACTTTACTGTACGATGAAGCGCGCGCACAACATGTCGCATTGCGACATATGCAGGATTAACTGTGGACAGACACACACACATGCAAGCACACATATACAGGGGCTAATGCATGATCTCCTGGTGAGATCATGCATTAGCGCACGCGCACGCACACAGCCGCACACAGCCACACACAGCCACACACACACTCAGCCACACACACACTCAGCCACACAGACACACACAGACACACACACACACACACACACACACACACACACACACACACACACACACACACACACACACACACACACACACACACACACACACAGGGGCTAATGCATGATGTCCTAGTGGAGATAACTACAGTTTTCCTGTCCATGGCGGGTAGCTTAAGACACTTATCTATCTCTATCTCTTGTGGGACCTCTGAGTCACGTGACCTTGCTGGTCTGTCTGCCTCTCCGACACTGTCTCTCTCTCTCAGCTTTCCTACTGTCTGCCCCTCCTACTGTGTCCCTCCCAGCTTTCCTACTGTCCTACACTGTGTCTCTCTCAGCTTTTTTACAATCTGTCTCTCTTGCACTATATCTCTCTCAGCTTTCCTACTGTCTGTCTCTCCTACACTGTGTCCCTCTCAGCTTTCCTACTGTCTGTCTCTCTTACACTGTGACACTCTCAGCTTTCCTCAAATCTGTCTCTCTTTCACTGTCTTTTTCAGCTTTCCTACTGTCTGTCTCTCCGACCGAGTCTCTCTCTCCTGCCTGCACTACCGAGTAGACATGTAACGATTTATAGTAAATCGATTAAAATCGATTCAAACTGGTGACAATTTAAATCGGTTTAATACAAAATGTATCGCGATACAAACAGCAGAGGCCGTGTAAAAAAAGAGAAGAAAATACAGGGTCTTTGTAAGAGAATTGATAAAAAAAAAAATCAGTCATTTGCTACTACAATTTACAATATAGGCATTCTTAATCCAGAGGTATTTACACTAAGCAAGGACAACACAAGATAATACATCAAATGCATAGAAATAGTAATCTAATAATAAAGTAATACATAAGTAAACCAATAATCTAATAATAACTAATACATACGTAAACCAAGAACCTATCATCAGCCTGTACATTGAAACTATACACACTATAGGATTCCAGGTCAACAATGACCTGGCATCTGTCTACATAACATGCTATCTAAGTTACATTTTAGCCTTTGCATAAGCCTGCAAGGTCATCAAGGCTAGGGCAAGTGCTAACGTATGAAAAAGGTAGTGCACGCACATCCGTGGCCCAGGTGCAAGACAAACAAAGTATCATGAAAAAAAAATAGAGTCTGCACACTGGTAAAGACATATGTCCTGATGAAGGTCTGAACAGGCCGAAACGTTGACGAGCAATAAATTACCAAGTGGAGCTTTTTGCAACTTTACCAGTGTGCAGACTCTTTTTTTCATAGGGCAAGTGCTAAGCCTTGTATTGAAGGCGTACTACTGTATTGAAAAGAGGATAAGAGAAGACACAGTATTGTGAAAAAAAAAATTTAAAAGAGAAGAAAATATTGGATTTGTGTAAGAGAAATAATATTTGTCTGGAAAATAGTTTTGTGTTTCGAATCGTATTGTGGGTTGAGTGAATCATTACATGCCAACTACAAAGACCAAGTCTTTAACTCATTGACTGCCAGAGTTAAAACCTCGTTCATAGCAGCCCTTGCCAGCGATTTTCGTGTTTTTTTGTTTCGTTATTTTGTTATTTAACTACCTTGACACTAGAATCGTTTTGATCGTTCCACCACCAGAGAGCAGCACATACCAAGCTTGATCGCCTCTCGATCACACTCGCCCCCTCCCAGACCCACTCACACAGTGAAACACATGAACCGGAAGTGAAATGTCTCAGATTCTGTTATCGGCGAAAATTACTTTGTGATACACAACGGGGATGACTGTTCGTCACCCAGACCATAGATTATAGGAGGGGAGGTCTCCGATCGCTTTTCATAGCGTGTGAAAAACCGTTTGTTTCCCTATTATGGTCGAAAATGACTGGGGGGAAAAATGTAAAACCGAAAACGGAACCCAAGTCATGGAACCGGATGCAGTGGTGGTTGAAGTAAGTGGAACCCGAAACTTAGCCTGATTCATAACAGAATAGCGTGATCAGAGCATAAAGATCAATAAAGACGTTAGATCGCATTAATGCGATCCTGGCGGCCAAGCGCGCTATTTATTAGATCGCGTTAATGCGATAATGGCGGCCAATGAGTTAAAGCCTCTACTCTGTTCTTATTTTTCATTCCTCTCTTTGTGAAGGTCAAACAGAATGAGATAAGTTCGTAAAGTGATGCAATAACCTGTAAAATATGTGCTAGGGATATGTATCAAAGCAAACACACACACACACACACACACACACACACACACACACACATGATGAAGTACAGTACCTGTGGGTTGCAGCAGCATTGCCAGGGCGGTGAGTGTGCTGGGGGCCAGAGGGAGGGAGCGGCATCGTTGCAGAGATGCCCTCAGTGGGGGCTCTAGCGGCGAGACCCCCGACGGGCGAGACAGGGCCTGGAGGCAGACTAAGCAGTTAGGACATACCCCCCTCCACAGCACAGCGACCTCAATGACCCCATTAGTACTCCGCACACTTAAATCAATACATGCACACGCACGCGCACATAAACACAGCACACACATAAGCATTTGTGTGCATACACAAACGCACACATATACACACATGCCCTAAGATACGCAGAAATGGCACACACGTGCAAGCTCACAAATACACAAAAAGTAAAGGCAGTCCACACTCATGCACACGGAAACACGCTTTGATGCACACACGTGCTCATGCACAGTCGCACACTTTATGCGCGAAATGCACACTAAGGCAGATGTGGTCATGCGCAATTGCGCATGCACACACACGCACGCACACACGCACGCACACACACACAAACAAACACACACACACACACACAGCCACACACAGCCACACACACAGCCCTTCACCATTGAAACAGCACTTTCTGCTGCCTTGTCCCCCTTTTCTCAGTGAATTAAAGTGTCTCTTCTGGTGCAGTGGTCGGTGTGCATGCCCCGCAGCTAACCATGAGAGACTATACATCAAGCCAAACGCGGCGGTCTCACACACTCAAAATGAACTGACTCTGAGTTAGGGCAATGAGAGCCAGAGCTTATGGGAGCGATGAGGCGGAAAATTGTCCAGAAAAAGAGAGAGAGAGAGAGATTGAGATTGGGGTGAGGGGGGGGGGGGGGTGGCGGAGAGAGAGGGGAAAAGGGAGAGGGGGAATGAGATAGATAATAAGAGAAATCGAGACAGAATGAGAGAAGGAGAGAGGGTAAATTGGAGAGAGACAGACAGACAGAGACAGACAGACAGACAGACAGACAGACAGACAGACAGACAGACAGACAGACAGACAGACAGACAGACAGACAGACAGACAGACAGACAGACAGACAGACAGACAGACAGACAGACAGACAGACAGACAGACAGACAGACAGACAGACAGACAGACAGACAGACAGACAGACAGACAGACAGACAGACAGACAGACAGACAGACAGACAGACAGACAGACAGACAGACAGACAGACAGACAGACAGACAGACAGACAGACAGACAGACAGACAGACAGACAGACAGACAGACAGACAGACAGACAGACAGACAGACAGACAGACAGACAGACAGACAGACAGACAGACTCCAGAAGACCAGGCCTCTATAAATGGGCCAGAGCATGCATGCATTGTTTTAGGAGCAGTGAGTGAATAAATACTGGGTTAGTCTTCAAAGTCTCCAGCAGTGTGTGGTTGATTCATTATGGGCTTGCAAGGTCTATATTTATCACGACTGGTCAGGGATGCAGCCTTCCTACTTTAATTTATTTCGGCACCAGGCGGAACAAATATTTGGGAATCTATTTCTGTGGTAGAACTGAGCGTGTGTGAGTGTGAGTGTGAGTGTGAGTGTGAGTGTGAGTGTGAGTGTGAGTGTGTGTGTGTGTGTGTGTGTGTGTGTGTGTGTTTTGTGTGCTCATGTTGTTCTGTATTTTCGTGTGTTTGACATCTTACTCTGAAGCGGCGCTCCGTGGCTTGCGTCTCCATAGTGACGCTGGCCTCTATGACCGAGCGTGGCCGGAGGCGGGCGGCCGTCCGTCTCTGCCCCGGAGAGAGGTGCATCATGGGAGTGGGCCTACGTCTCCGTCGGCACAGCGACCCACCCTCGGCGCACTGGCCATAGAGATGTGACCCCGGGACGGACGTCCAGGAGGGGTCCAACACGGCCGAGGCCGGCCGAGGACGAGAGTGTGGGCGAGGGAGGGGTCTGGGGGGGTTTGCAGAGTTTTTCCCTGAGCTACAGTGGACCCTGGCGGGGCCGGACCACTGCGCGGCGCCACAGCCCGTCACACCGCCAGCTACCTGCTCACACAACTGTGATGGACACGCCTCAAATTAACCACTTTCAAACCTGGCGTCCCTATTTTGAGGGCAAGGTTTTCCCAAAATCTTGATTCAAAGAAATTCAAAGAATTCCGGAAGTATTCAAGATTTTTCAAAAAATGGCAGATCTACAAGCTCACAATGCTTGTAGATCGGTTATTTTGTGGTTAAAACAGGGTTACAACACCTTTCCAAAAACATCTTATATGTATGTGGGGGCGAACTATAAATAATATACAGATTTTACTTCCACTCCACTACAGAGGTATATAGGAATATTGTACTTTCTATACCACTACATTTATTTGGCAGTTACTTTACAGATGAAGATAATATCTGATTATATTGATAATATAACAAGATTTTAAAATACAGCATATCCAGTGGTTTCCAAATGTTTGGCTTTTACGTCTCGCAAAACGTAGCGTAGTTGGGAGTCATATTTCAAATTGATTCAATATTTCACCAAAATTCAAAGTTCAGAGTAAAAGCCAACGTTTGTTCTTCATTTCTTCTCCATTAATCATCTCACAACAACCCCTCTGATGTGTCTGGTGACTCTTTGGTAGGTGCCCGACCCCTAGGTTGAGAACCACAGTAGTTCAAACACGCTCCACCCTCAGCAGCTATACAACAGTTACATGCTGCTTACACACTGATGCTTTGGTTATTAATAATACAATGATGTAATACATAATAATATATCAGTCAGAGGAACCAACCCAGTCATTTTACTTAATACTTTAATACTTTAAGTGTATTTGTGCTGTTAATACTTTTATACTTTTACTTATTTTACTTGAAATGGAGTATTTTTTACATTGCTTTATTGGTACTTTTACTTTAGTAAAGGATCTGAGTACCACCTCTGAAAACAGTCCTTAATAATTATGTGTTGTGTTTCATGCTGCCATAAGCATCAGTGACGAGCCACGCCCCCAGACCGCTCCCTTAACGGCTATTTTGCAGGCAAGGCAAAAAAAAAAGAATTACAGAAGGCAGGTGGGGTTTGTAATGTAAACAGCTAGTGATGAGGGAGGGGGATTTCTGCGGTGCCGTCGTTTTAGCTAAATTACTATATAAGCGTAGATTAACACCCTCTCCTCCCAGCATCTCGTTCCCACAGCCCCCTTGCATTGGAAACCCCTATGACAGCGTGCTGAGAAGTGAGATGTCATATCTCATTTTGTTATTGGCCGTTGGTTAGGGCCTAACATGTCCTGACTCGTGGCGGTGTGAAGCTACGGGGGAGATGACTAATGCCTCAACTGGAGTGAGAAGGGAGGGAGCGGCCGTCGTGAGGCCACACACGCACGCGAGCGCGCCCACACACACACACACACACACACACACACACACACACACACACCCACACACACACACACACGCACACACACAGGCCTGCACTGTGGGAAACAGGCTTTCCGGCTGAGGCAGGAAAGGACAAACTCCTGTAGTGTTATGTTCACTTGCTGTGATCCTTGATGGAGGTCCCTCTCTCTGTTACCTCCTCCCTCCAACAGGTGGGGCAAAAGGACAGCTTAGCTATAGTGACAGGACTGACTGGGGGAATCTTAACATGATGCTAGTTGTTTGATGATGGGTTTAGGAAGCATTAATGTGAATGATTTGTTACACAAGGAGTTATGAGGCGTTGATCGTGTGTGTGGTTGTTACGTGACGCAAGGCGTCGGTGAGGTGAAATGATTTGAATGATGAAGGCTGCAATGGAATCAGGTTAAGAACAGACTACTGACACACACAGTAATGCAGTTTCATTTTGAATATCAGTTTCATTTTGAATATCGTCGCAGTTGGGCAGAAAAACTGTATCTCTTATATTTTGTAACTATTTTATAACTTGTCGTACAGTTGACAATGTCGTGCAAAATGTGTGAAATTAGCTGATCTACAAGTTCCAAAATAGGGTCACCAGGTTGAAAGTGGCTACGTCTATCTGTGGGTTTTATAATTATTTAACCAATGAAAAGTATTAACAAAAGGTTTCCGAAAAAGTAACGGTTTTGGACATACTTTACAAGGTTTCTGCCCTACAATATCACACAGAGACTATAGAAATACAATTAACTGATTATGCATAAATACAATATTGCCACATTCATAGCTAGGTAATAACATTGATGACTTGTGACCTGTTTAAACTGAGTTATTAAAGTTGTATGCTCACCTTGAATATTTCCTCTGTGGAGTCTGACGCTGGAACACTATTGGCTACGCTCTCGTCATCTCCTGTCTGCGATCGGACATTGTCTTCTCGTGTCTGATAGGAGTCAGGTGGGGCATCCCTGGAATCCTGCTCATTTCCTGAGTGTCCCTCTGCGTCTTCCTCTGGGCCGAGACGCTCCGACGGTTCCCTTTCGGCCTCCAGCGTTGTTGTTTTTGTCTCCAGATGGTTGGACGTGTGGTTCTCTGGCCCGGCTAAGGACCCGTGGTCAGTGTCTCCGACGTCCGTGAGTCTGTCCGTAGCCTCTGAGCTCACACGCCGGAGCCCGTTGGCAGCGAGAGAATCGGGACATGCCCTGAAGGCTTTCAGCACCACCGGAGGCGATCGGACGATGGCGGGCCCCAGAGCAGCGCATGTGTCGGATGTGTTGCAGTGTGAGGGTTTAGGGGTCACGGGGATGGAAGGGGCAGGTTGAGGCTCTGGCTGACCTTCACTGTGGAGAGTGAGGGACACGCTGTGCACGCCGTGCACGGCCGACCGCCGAGGGGCCTGTGGCGAGCCCAGCGGCGACCTCTCACCTTCCTCTGGCGGGGAGAAGGATCGGGATGGTGTCCGCCATTTTCTGGCCGTGTCCGCCACGCTGTTGAAGAACCTGAACAGGCCACCAAAGTGGCCCTTGGTGTCCGAGTGTTTGGGCGGCGCCGGCTGAAAGTCTTTGGCGGTTTCAAACTCCACGGAACCGAAGTCTGAGTCCACGGTCTTGTCGAGAGTGTGCAGCTCGGATTCAAAGCTCCTCTCCGAGTAGACGGGATGGGCCTTCCCCAGGAGGGAGATCCTCCTCAGGTAGCTCCATACGTCTTGCCCCTTGGCTCTCCGGGCGGCCCCCCCGCGGTGGTGCACCGCAGGGCTTCCCTTAACCCAGGGCTCCTCGCAGCCCACAGCCGAGTTGTTACAGTTGGATGAGTTGCCCACGCCCCTCTTGGTGTAGCAAACCCTCTCTAGTGATTTGACACAGCCATTCTGTGTCACGGCCTCTCCCAAGGGGCCGTGCAGTTGGCCGTCCAAGGTTGCGGACAAGTCAATATGTTCGAAAGAGCAGTCAAACTCACCCGTGTAGCCGGCGTACGAATGCCTCTTGCCTCTGTTTCTCAGCAGTGTGCCCCTGCTGGGCTGCAGCGGCGTTCCAAAGTCACGGCAGAAGGAGTCCTCGTCCGCCAGCGGGCAGCCGGACTTGGTACTGGACAGCTTCCCAGTCTTCCCCCTGAACACGGCGGGGGATTTCAACTTTTTGAAAGAACGCACCTTGTCGGCGAAGGACAGTTTGGGGATAGAGGCTTCCCCCGGGAGGATCATGGAGTGCGGCCTCCGCTCCAGCTCCGAGGCGGCTCTCCTTCGGGTCAGGATCTTCCAGATTCCCCCTGTGGCGCGGGGCCTCCGGTTGACCTCCACTCTGTCCTTGCCAGGGGTCGAAGGAGGAGGAGGAGGAGGGGGAGCCGTTTGTTGCTCTCCCTGACCAGGCCCTGGTGCAGCAGCCCCAGGGTCAGGCACGGCACCAGAGTCAATCTCCTGGATGCACACGCTACTACTTTCATTCTCCACGTCCAGGGAGACGTTGAATACACGGTTGACGAACCCATTGGGGTTGCAGCTCTCGGCGACGTCGTTGACTGTCTGTTCCATCCTCTCATCCCACAGTGTCAGCTATCAACTCCAATGGCCATCATAGCTCTGTCACTCACCACACACCTAGAGGAATGAGACAGCACTGTTACTGGTCAGGCTAGTTTTCATTTGAGCTTTATCAGATTCATCCAATTAAAATTACATACAGGGTTTAGAAATACAAATACAGAATTCATTCCATTTAATATTTTTGGGGGAATTGGGTGGCTGTATCAGTACAGGTAGTAGAAGATGGATGTGAATATAATTAAAACAAATGTACCCTTGTGGAAAGCTTTATCTCATCTTAGATAACAAATAATGGAACACATGAGAAGGGATTAGAGGTCTTGTTTTGTGCAGCGACGGACTCCAGTATGAACATATTTTTAACGAACGTGAGTCAGCAGTCACAAACAGCCCCCCCCCATGACATCTAACACAAGTAATTATTCAGATGATGACTCCTCCCCAAACACCACAGCCATTTACATGGGGAGCCCATGTTGTCATGGTTACGATCACTACAGAGCCGTCTGGGGTATTTCAGGCCTGTTCTGATGGTGACATCATCATCATCATCACAGCTCAGATAATGGCTCCTCTATAGGGGCGCAACAGTTAATCTAACAAATCGATTTAATCAATTCTAAATCGATAATCGATCATTTAATACATTAATTGATTAATAATCGATCCCTATTAGGAGCATGTCATTATAGGTGAAAATAAAATAAATTAAATTAATTAATTTGTTGATATAATTGCTTTTATAAATAAAAAAATTTTGCTTCTCGATCATTCGATTAATCAAAAATCGATATAATAATCCATAAGAAAATTATCAATAGTTGAAGCCCTACTCTAACTGAGGAGGCGAGAGATGATGTCATTAAGGTTTCTTAACTGTCCACAGTGAGTAAGCAGAAATGGTCTGGTGAGTACCAATTACATGAAGATAAGGTTGAAAATGGGCGAAATGCTCCTTTAACACTTTTAAAAACGTGATTTCTTCATAGTGTCGACTCTCTACAGGACATTGTAGAAAGTCGACACTACAGAAGGGCCAAGCAGTGCAACACAGGTCTCCCAGTCAGAATCAATGGGACATTTGAAGTTACTTACATGGTGGTGCATCATCATCACAGGTAAATTAACACACCATCATCAACAACAGGTGGAAATAATTAGTGAAATCAGCTGGTGTCAAGTTGTGTTGGAATTAAAGTCTGTTTACACTCAAACCTGCACTGTCATATAACCTACTATCTTGGACCCTCCAAGATTCACAGCCTTTTATTTATTTACTTACTTACTTACTTACTTACTTACTTACTTACTTACTTACTTACTTACTTACTAATACTTACTTACTTACTAATACTTACTTACTTACTTACTTACTTACTTACTTACTTACTTACTTACTAATACTTACTTACTTACTTAGGCTACTTACTTACTATTGATTGAACTGTGTCTGGCCTTCAGTGTCTGCCACTGTCTGGTATTTAATTAGGACACCTGCTCAATAACTACATGAGGGGGGCTATTAATAGGTGGGCTACAATCATATTTCCAATAGCTTATTCAAGGTCCCATATTATTTATGTATCCTAGGTCCCACGTGATTATGATTCCATGTTGATAAATATCTACAGTCTAGCCTTTAAAACAAACAACCCGGCACACCTAATCTTTTTAAATAGCCTACAGTAACTTGCATGATGCAGTCTGTTCTGTATGAGGTAAGTAAGTAGGCTGGCCTATCATAAGCTACTAAAACAAATAGGCTACTTACAATTTAGAATGGTTCTTCTTTATACTGGGACTTGTTTGTGTCTTCAACTTTTTATGTGGGTGCTTAAGTTTCCAAGTATAGCGTGTTATAATTATGATGACTTATCGTCAAATTACAGCCAGCTAATACCGGTTCAACAACAGGATGACTATATCCACCTGAGAGGAGGTTAACTTGACATTACAGGTATTCTCATTTTATACATTTTAGCCTACTTACTAAGTTTTGTAGCGAATGATTGCTTTGATTTAGACAACAATCTTCAATCTTATTCCAAGCATTATAAATTGCGTTTGCGAAGTTGTTTGCGAAGTAAAAATGACAACAAACACACACACACACACACACACACACACACACACACACACACACACACACACACACACACACACACACACACACACACACACACACACAGCACTTACCGGTTCCTTCAAACTTGCCGGCCGTTAAAAACAGGACATCATCGCAGTAACGGCTCGTTAAGTCAGTGATAAAAGCGCCTCCTTTCACAGGGGAAAAAGTGTGTATATCCATGAGTAACAGTAAAGTTATGCTGCGGAAAACGACGAGTCCTCTCTCTTGGTGGATCACATGGTTTGTTTGGTTTGAGTTGAAAAAAACAACCTCGTCAACCTCCCACAACAACCGCATAGATACTGTACTAAAGTTAAAGAGAAGAGAAGAGTGAACAGAAAGAGGCAGAGCTGAACTCTTGACTCCCCGTCCTGTCCTGTCCGCTCCGAGCAGAGCAGACGGTAGCCGGAACGCTCGTCCCAAAACAAACTCGCCCCCATCTTTTTTTTTGTTGTAGACCACTCGCCCCTATAGGTTCTTGTATTCTTGTATTCGTTTTACTGAGGATAAAGTTAGGAATACGTTTAGGGTAATATAAGGCATAGTTTTACTGAGGTTAAGTTTAGGAATAATGTTAGGCTTAGGCATATAGTTTTACTGGGGTTACATTTAGGAATAAGGTTAGGCTTTAATAGGCATAGTTTTACGAGGTTACGTTTAGGAATAAGCTTATGTTTATATAGGCATAGTGTAGTGTTACTGAGGTTATGTTTAGGAATAAGGTTATGTTTAGGCATAGTTTTACTGAGGTTACGTTTTGGAATATTAGGTTAGGTTAAGTTTACTGAGGTTAACTCAGTAAACCCCAGGGGCGACTGTGTTTTGGGACGAGCGTTTTGGTATTCGAGCAGACGCCCCGACCGACACACATCTGTGATAAAAGGCTCGCACGCAGACGCCAGAAGCGACGCACACGAGCGCGCGCATACAGAGGAATACATACACACACACACACACACACACACACACACACACCAAATGCACATTTGTGCCTGCTTACAAAGTAAACTAACACTTAAACACACACATCAGACTAATTTGTACATATACATGTACACTGTGTACACACACACACACACACACACACACACACACACACACACACACAGAGATACCAACATGACACAAATATTTCAAGTCTTCAAATTACCTCTTGTTTTACATATCCATTCCATTATACACATCATTGGTAGTATTTGAAGGGGACACTTTGTCATCTCCAAGGAACATGCTGGTGAAAAGAGGTGATTGACTGAACTCTGTGGTCTCAATTGCGTGGAAACTCCTTTGGGATTTGTGTTGAATGTGACAATCCTTCTATTGAAAAGACACACAATGGGGAGAGGGGGCACTGGGGGGGTCTGAGGGAATTCACAAAAAAAAGAAAAAGAAAACCCAAAACAGCTCCAGACTAGAGTTCCATAGCTGTGAAAGATGGTTGGTCGTCGTGGTGGATGGAGGGGTGGGGGGGGGGGGGGCTAAATTTAAACATTTCCTCTTTGTCCTGTTTTGGGCCCATTGTCATCGCATGGCGTTCTCTCTCCCCCCTCTGCACAGGAAAGAGTGGATCTGACATCAACGCTCTCAGCCTGACAATGCCCGGAAGTCTGTCTGACTGTATGTAAATAACTCTGCGTGTCCACGCTTCCCTCGCTGCCCATGGAGGCACTCTCTCATTCCTACCCGGTACGTACGTTTGTTCCTACAGACGTACGTACATACGTACGCAGGCCTCAAGTGCTTCAGCCGGAGTGTGCCGGTGCTGCAGGTAACGATGTGATTTACATGCTATGACCCCCCCCACACACGCACACACACACACACACACACACACACACACACACACACACACACA
>NC_137622.1:8488502-8556002 GCF_963280865.1 Gymnoscopelus braueri | reverse complement strand
AGAGAGAGAGAGAGAGGGGGAGAGAGAGAGAGAGAGAGAGAGAGAGAGAGAGAGAGAGAGAGACAGAGAGAGGTGACCTGCATGGCTGGCATACGCAAAACACAATTTCCTCTCATCTGCATGTTTCCACATATCCAGAGAGCAAAGTCTCTGAGTGGAGAAAAACCTGCAGGATGAGAGGAAGGAGGGATAGATGGAGGGAGTGTAAATCCCCAGGAATCAGAAAAGGAAGAAGGGATATATAGATTGAGGGATGAAAAGACATCCCACAGATGTGTGGGATGTCTGGGAGACCACAGAGTATATTGTGTCTCTCCCAGGTGGTGGTAGAGACACAGGCACTACACAGAGAAATGGACCACTGCATGGCAACAGAAGTGTTCTTATAACTTGTGTGTCGAGACTCTCGCAAGAGGTGATGGGAGCTTCTCTGGTTGAGACAGAGAGATAGAGCTGTCTGGTTTTATCTCCCTGATGAATGGATAGTGACCTGTGGGCCGTGTCACAGCCCCCACTCGTCTCTGGTCAGTGTTATTAGGGCCATGTTATTAGGTCTGATGCTGATGCACAGTAAAGTCCAACCACGTAAACCCCATATGGGTAACCGGAGTCCCACAGGGCTCAATACTAGTGTCTTTTCTGTTTTCTGTTATTTTGGGGAGGAAAGCTTTTGCTGAAAATAGCAGATCGACAAGCTCACAATTGCGTCGCGTTGTGAGCTTGTCGATCTGCTATTTTCAGCAAGAACTTTCCCCACAATACCGATGCTGGGGTTTCAGTATTAACTTATCCATTTGTAACTCTGAGAGTGTAACAAACGTAAACCAAACCCCTCTTTGTTGTGCAATTGAATAGTTGTGACACACTTCCTTCGTTCGTTCCTTTCTTCCTGCCTTCTTCCTCGCCTCCTCCGTGGCTCTTCCTTCCCTCCCTCGATTCTGCCCTCCGAATGTCCTCCTCCCCACCCCTCCCCTCCCTGCCCATGGTGCCCCAGTTAGAGATGCAGCAGGAGGAGAAACAGAGAATTTGTTTTCTCTCCACACTGTCTGTCCCTTCCTCAGTCTTATCAGAGAGGGAGAGCAGGGGGAGTCTAGTGACTGGTTCTGTAACAGTTACACAGGAAGGCATATTTTGTCCTTCTTGATCGTAGGTTAAACAAGTTAGCTTGTAATCCAGTTACTGTTCCATTCCATCCGAGAGGTGGCCATATCGGAGATTAGATTCGTGCACATGTGAAGTGGGGAGTAATTAATCATCAGAGACAGAAGCAACTAATGCTTATATCCCAGTCGTAGAGATCATAAAGATGGTGACATCGGTGGTGGGAAGTGACTAAGTTCATTTACTCAAGTACTGTACTGAAGTAAAATTTGTAGGAACTTTTGCTTTACCTTGGGTATTTGTATTTCTTGATACTTGGTCTACATCTCAGAGGCAGTTTATTTTCTTCCCTTTTACTCCACGACAATTTTTTGACAGCTTTAGTTAGTTACTTTGCCGATTGCCGATTATTAATACAAAACATACATTAACCAATACATTATTGTGTATTATAGGGTAAGTTACCCAGCACTACAGCACGTACAATACAGATGCAACATAAGTGATGAATACATCAATGCATTAATAATTACGATCCAATATTGTGAAATGGACCATTCTGCATAATGAATACTTTTTCATTTGGTACTGTAAGTATATTTTGCTGCCAATGCTTTTGTATTTTTACTCAAAAGTGTTTCTACAGTGCTACTTTTACTTAAATGAGATCTAAGACATCACATCCCAGTAAAATGCCAGAGGATGTGCTGAGTGGGCATTAGATTATTATGTTCAGCCTACGGTAATAAGACTTTACTTGATTGTAGGCCTACACATTTAAATAACAATGCAGACAGTGACAGCAAGGAGCCTTCTCACTAACATGATACCTCAGTGCTACACTCACCTCTAGTGGCCATTTACAGTGTTACATTTAACACTTAGCCATAGGCCGTAGTGTTATTTCTCCCCGTGCAGTGGTGGAAAAAAAGTATGCAGATGTTTTACTTAAGTAAAAGTATCAATACTGCAATGTAGAAATACTCTGTTACAAGGAAAAGTCCGGAATTCAAAATGTACTTGAGTAAAAGTACAAAAGTATTGGTATCAAAATGTGCTTAAAGTACCAAAAGTAGAAAGTACTCATTAAGCAGCATGTCCCATTTCACAAGTTTTCGAATGTAAAAAAATATTTTGAAAATAGCAGATCTACAAGCTCATAATGCGTCGCATCGCGATGCATTGTGAGCTTGTAGATCGGCTATTTTCAAATGGCCGAAATGTATATAGGACTGAAGTGGTTACTGTATGTTTTGTAATAATAATCAAAATCTACAAAGTAACTAGTAACTAAAGTTTTCAAATAATTGTAGTGGAGTAAAAGTACAAAATTTGCCTCTGAGATGTAGTGGAGTAAAAGTAAAAGTACAGAAAATTGGAAATACTCCAGTAAAGTAAAAGATAACTCAAGTACAGTACTTGAGTAAATGTACTTAGTTACTTTACACCACTGCCCCTGTGATCACAGCATATTTTAGATCACCTTGTATTTATTACTGAATCAAAATAAAAATTCAGTCAAGACAATGTATTCAAACTCGGTTTATTCAATAAATATATCTTATACCTTATTCAAAACCCAAACTATTCAACTCCAGACATTCAAATGAAAAAAAGTTAATTAAAAAGATTCATACAGTACTGATCTGTTCACTGCAAAGCAAGAGTTCACAAAGATGTACAGTTACATTAAAATAATAATAAATATAAAAAACAATATAAAACATGTTGATGTTTGTTTTTCCTGTCTCATTTCTGCCACAGATCTGGAGCCTGATTTATTGAGAAGTTCAAGCTCCATTATCCAGTCATGATAAGCAGGTGAGAAGCTGCCAGGTCCTGGTTAGGTGTGTGTTGATGACATGGACATTATGATCTCATGACCACGAGGACTCACCAAACGTTCAAAGTTCATGTGTTTTAAATACTTTCTCAGGATGCGTGGAATGTCCCTGAGGCTGTCGATGGCGGGATCCTTATCGGCCAAGGGGACGTATCTTCGAAAGGCGATACGTGTCTGTGACATCAGTGTTTTGGGACAAACTGATGGGGTTTTCATTAAATAAAAAGAAAGAAAAAAAGAGGAGGGAAAAAAACAAAGATATTAGTTTACTAGGATATAATTTCAATATCTTTTGGAATGCTTTTTATTACCTCTTATTGTTTATCTAGCTATAACTTTTTACTAAGGCCTATTCCTTTTTATTAATAACTTCAGAAGGTGCTTTGGAACTGGTTTTTAAAAGTACTCTATAAAGTTGTATTGTGTTATGTTGTCATCATCAGGACAGCCATAGCTGAATGGGTAGAGAGGCCTCTGGGAATAAGAAGGGCTGCCAGTCTAAGTGTCGAAGTGTCTCTGAGCAAGACAAGACACTTAACCCCTAACTACTCCCTGTGCACTGTATTAATGGCACTTGCCCACTGCTCCTAATAGTTTGGATGGGTAAATGCACACGCCAAATTTCACGTTTGTGCAAATGTACAGTGACAATAAAAAAAACCCAAAGAAGTGGGGATTAATTAATTAATCAATTATTATCATGTGTATTATGATTGCCTGCAGTGTTTGTGACATTATATTTACTTCGGCTGTAACAGTTGTGTCAAATAACTAGAATTGCAACATTTAGCAAATGTCCAAAACGGCATATCTCACCTCTCTCTTTGAGCAGCACATCCACGGCTTCATTCTGCTTAGTGGTTTTGTCGATGATGAGCGTGGGCAAATAAACGTCCGCCCCAAAGTCTACGAGCAGCTGGATGTATTCCACCCCGCAACCGTAGCGCAGGCACGTCTCCAGGACGGTCTTGGGCTGTTTGACCCGGGCCAGCAGCTTCTGGTCCGTGCAGTTGTAGTCGGGATTGGCGCCGTGCAGGAGCAGCAGCTTGAAGCAGTCCAGGTGTCCGTACACGGCCGAGATGTACATGGGGCCCCTGCAGGCCGTGGCGCCCGACGCCCAGTCCGGCACCTTGGCCCTGACGTCCACCTCGGCCCCGAAGCGCAGCAGCTCGATCAGAACGTCCACGTCGCCCTCGCGGGCGGCGGTCAGCAACGGGGAGCAATTGTTGTGCGGGCTGCCGTTGGGATCGGCTCCGGCCTTCAGCAGGGCCGTCACGCAGTCCAGATGTTTCCCACTGACCGCTGTAAACAGTGGCGTCTGGGCCTTCACGTCCAGGCTGTCTACCTGATTACGGCACAAACACAGCAAGACACGGCCATAATGAGAAGGGTACATCGGTCTTTATCAGAAGTCACATACACAGGCTTACATCCTTGATTATTGCCCTTTAACCACTTAAATCATACAGTACATACTTCATTGACAGGACTCTATCCTTGGCCCACACATTTTTCCCTCTACACCCATATACGTACCCAATAGCTGATCTACAAACTCACAACAGGTTGCAACAGGATGCATTGAGAGCATGTAGATCGTCTTTTTTCACTGAATGTTTACCCCAGAATAGGGCCACTAGGATTAAAAATGATTCAACATTTTCTAAAGGTTCCATGACATGCCCAAAATAGGGAGGCCGGGGTTAAAGTGGTTAAATGTAAATAATGATGTTTGGCTTGTTGTCGCTATTCTACTATACTGTATTAGTATTTTTTTTGGTGCGCTTTTTTTTTGCATTTATGGATAGTATAGTTGAGAGGAAATGGGGAGAGAAATTGGGAGTGACATGCAGCAAAGGCTGTTGGGATCGAGACTCGAACCTGCGACGCGGTGTCAGGCTACTTTGGAGCCTAGGTGCCCGGACCGCTACACCAGTGGTCCGGGCTAGGTTCTTTTTAAGGCAAACACACTGACAACTGTAAAAGCAAACTGGTGCTGTTTGTCTCACCTCTGCACCGTGCTGCAGCAGCAGCTCCAGGCAGCGCAAGTGTCCCAGGGCAGCAGCGGTCCGCAGGGGAGTTACTGGGATCCCCCACCCGCTGCGGGAGTTAACACACCTCCTGTAGCTCTCCTGGGACAGCAGCTCCGACAGCTGGGACGCATCGTCACTGCTCACCGCCTGGTTCAATGCTTGACACTGTTCATTGTCCTCCTCGTCTTCTTTAGGTTGCAGCAGGGAGAAGATCTTAGAAATGTCCATCAAACTCATGTTGAGAGCTCTCCCCTGAACTGTGATGGCACGGCACGGTAAGTCAAACCCTCTCCATCTGGAATGACGGATGGAGACATGTCAGAAGAGAATACACACACAAGCACGCACACACACACGCACAAGCAAATGTCATTTTTATATTATAACATAATAACTTATGTTAACAGCACCAATCAGTAAGCTCACAGAAAATTAATTCATGGAATTCTTTACACACAAAACTGAACTAGAGATGAGACATTTTGTGCTAGTGACCCCCAGAAGAGAACATTTGTGTTAGAAACTAAATCATTCCAAATTTTGGTAAAAATTCCAAAATAGCAGATCTACAATCTTGATCGGCTATTTTTTAATATACAATGTATAAAATAGGGTTAAACCATTTTTGCTATATTTTTTACAAATTTTACTGGGGAGCCCCTGGAATCCGTCAAGGACCCCTGGGCGTCCCCGGACCCCACTTTGAGAACAGCTGCCTGGGCTTCTTGTAAAGATGTATATCAATATATAATCCATTTTCCTTGCTTCCCTTTTACAACTTGCTCAACATATCAAACTCCTCAGAGATTGTACTGTAAATACTATTAGAGGCGATGAGTTACAACAATTAAGTGAAGGAAACTAGAAAAGAGTTTGCTGAGTGGAAAGATGTTCATTTGAAACAATATGAGAATAAGAAATACATTATAATGTTTCAGTGTAAGAAATTCTTGAGAGGACAGTGTAATTCTATGAGGACCCTTGAGTCTCTGTTATCTCATTTAGGGTTCATCTTTGGCGACAAAATAATATAGTATACAGGATATTACAAAGTGAAGTCACGGCAAAACAAGATAATTATTTTTTTGTGTGTGCATACAGTGTAAAAATGTTTCGAGCTAATAAGAGATAACCAAAAGCATATGCTTAATGTTTACTCAAAAATATTACAAAGAACCACCATAAGGGATGAAAACTTTCATTATGTAAGAATTCTTTCAAGACACAACAAACAAATCACTTGACCAAAGCTCTGTGAAACTGACACAGCATGTAAACACATCCTCTGACCTTTCAGTTGACATCAAAACGCAGACACACACAAACACACCAAATTTGGACTTAGGAGGTTTTCATCCAACAGCAGAGAAATGAAAGTTCACAGTGGCGTCTGCTTACCTCACCTTCATGGGTTACCAGCCAATGATGTTAATTCCAAACTCTTTCATAAGTCCATGGATCTGTCACGTGGAAGACTGGGAACACACTGAGACACTTTGAGCAGTGTGTGTGTTTGGGATGTGAAGCTCTGAGGGCTTCACCGTGGTGTGTGTTTCCGTGTGTGTGTGTGTGTTACTGTCATGTCTGACACTGCAGAGTAGAGAGGGGTTGGTACTCTGGTGGGGGGCTAATTTTAGGCCACAGTTGGGCCTGGCTAAACTTCCATTCTTGGAGAGTCGGGGGCCAGGCGTTATAATTAGAAAGGTGATAGGCTTGTGACACTCTCTTCTCTCTGTGGTGGTTTTGACTGGTGTGTGGGGCTGGTGTGTGTGTTGTCCTTTGGCCTGAGTAAACAATGGAATGGCTAATGAGAAGGAACAACTGGGGTGCAGTTGTTCCTTCTAACATGTTACAATTTTCCATTTTCTCTTTTTTCGTTATTTTTCTGTCTTTTCTTGCCTTTATTTATAGTTCACAGTGTAGAGAGCGGTGGAACTGTGACAGAGAGCAATGGCATGCAACAAAGGTCTGCCAGGCCTGGGAATCAAATCTGGGACTCCCTGTCAGGCATCAGTTTCTACAGTATGTGGTACGCACCTCAACCACTCTGCTATGAGCACCCTTTTCCATCTTATTTTTCACTGTCGGTTGTGTGCTTTAGACATTCCAATTGTCAAAATAAAAAATGTAAATCAAATCCCTGGTGAAATGCTGTTCCCAGACTGTATTTTATTTGGTTGTTATTAGTGTGTTGTCAGCATGTTTCCTAATTCACACTGAGAGGGGTGGTTTTAGCAAGTTGCAGCTGTGTGACTTATCTGAAGCTGTGACGTGGAGGAGCAGGCAGGAATCAGCTGTTCTCTGCGGTTCCCACACCTTCTTCATTTGTCCCATGTTTGGGGGCCCCGCCTCATTCTTACGCCATATGGCACAGGATTACACATTTTTGGCATTTTATGGCTGCATGGTGAAGAGACTTATTTAAATTCAGCACACACATTTTGATAGGATGGTTGAGGTTTGCTTTTAATGCAAATGTTCTGACCCAAGAGTAACAAAAACACAATAGCCTTGGCCTTGCACAGAAGTAAACTAATGACTCACTACATTCTAGGGGCACTATAGAGAGCATCCTGACCAACTGCATCTCTGTCTGGTTGGAAGCTGCAATGCATCAGACTGGAAGTCTGTTCAGAGAGAGGTGAGGACAGCGGAGAAGATAATCGGGACTTCACTGCCTTCCATCAAGGACAAAGGACATTGCTCACAACCGTTGTCTGACTACGGGCCAATAACACCAGAACAGACCCTACCCACCCACTCTGCTGCCCTCTGGCAAAAGGTTCCGCAGCATTCGGTGCAGAACAGACAGAGTTTCTTCACCCAAGCCATCAGACTTGTGAACTCTAGATCTATCTATCTATCTTATATATAAAAAATACATACAAACACACACGCACGCACACGCTCGCAAGGCATACCTAAGTACCTATCACACGTGTAGTCACTTTATCACTCAGTTTATTTGTATTTACCAATTTACTACACGTAGTGTGTGTGTGTGTGTGTGTGTGTGTGTGTGTGTGTGTGTGTGTGTGTGTGTGTGTGTGTGTGTGTGTGTGTGTGTGTGTGTGTGTGTGTGTGTGTGTGTGTGTGTGTGTGTGTGTGTGTGTGTGTGTGTGTGTGTGTCTTACCTATACATTTTGGTCAAAATGGTGGCCACTTTTGACCAGGAACAGTAAAGGTGTAATAAAGTTGAATAAACCACTCAAATTTCAACAGTGGGGAGGAAATTATAAGGTCTTGACTTAAGGGAAGGATTTTGGATAGTTGTCAACCTAAAGTATAGTTGTCAACCTAAAGTACCCTAACCCTAACAATTACAATTTAGGCATTAAGAATTGAGTTATTTTAAGTCCATTCCATCCATTCCAAGATTAAATCTGTGGGGTGTCATCGATCTCTGGGCATTTATGGGGCCTCCACGTCGATTGTGGATGAATAAACATCCTTACTGATATTTTTCAACTCTTGAATTTTATTCAACACATCATAATGTCTTGAATGCTGGTAAGAAGAGGAGTAAGGGTTATTAAATGGTCAATGAAGATACAGGACAAAGAACATACAATTCCCTCCTTATAATCATTGTCATGTCATTCTTTGGGTAGTGCAGTGTTTTCACACTGCTTTCCCTACAGTAACCACTCCCTGAGCACCAGCTTCTGCAGCCTGATCTTTAGAAGCCGCACCAAAGCCAGCTGCACCTCATACTATAGCCCCTAGTAAAACCCCATGCTTCACCCCCTGCTACAGCACCATCCAGACCGAGTGTAACACCCAGGCCGAAATAGGGGTTACTAAAATACATAAAAACACTTTACTCGACCATGCCAGTTGGGTTAAACCAGCAAGCCAATTAAGGCTTAACATTAGAGGAGGTTCGTTAAACAGAGCCTTAAAAACTGGGTTGGGGAACTAAGAGAAGGCATCAGAATTAGCAAAAGTTGACATTTTATTTCACATTAAATAACAAAATACAGCTTATGCCACTGTAATACAAGTGGTCAATAGAGCACATCTCTCCATGCATCGTCAAGAGCAGGTAAGCCACAGCACACAAAAAGGGAGTAATTAACTGATAGATTAGTTGTTTCACTGCACTGAAAAAGAGCACACACAATTAGTTCACTATGCCTAGACATGGCATCAAAGAGCGGTTCAGGGGACCAATAATATATCAAAACAGTGGTTTAAAACATACGACTACACACCATATACACATAACAATGCATTAAATAGCTTAAAACATTACAAAAAAGAACACTCCGGTGCACGTGATAAAAACCTCCTTACGGGCGAGCAGAGTGGAGAGCACCTTAATGGCAGAATTCTGCCCCACAAGCTACACAGTATACACAACATGTTTAGCCCCATTTAAGAGTAGCAACAATAGCTACCCTATGTCACCAAACGTATCATATATGATACACACATTACACTGATTTTTTAATAAATCAGTGTAATCAATACTTGGACCAAGAACCTGTTGTATCATATCTGACACATCCCCACTTCCCCCTGGACCATACCATTTGCACTGCAGGTAGTTACAGAGCCTCAGGTGGTCTGACCCAAAATGGCTGCCATCAACTAAACAGGAGAGGTTGATGCACTACTAACAAACAATTATTTTTTAAGCAGTTCTGGTAAGTTTTCCTAGTATATCTTTACTAATATTTTGAAATAAGTGTTGGATAACTTGAATGCACTTATGAGCTCTCAAAATTTAGCATTTGAGTTTGTTTTTTATGATCATGGTCAAGAGTGTTTGTATCATATTTGATACAACAGGTCTATAGTCCTTTACGATTTGTATCATATTTGATACTATAGGTCAAAAAGAAATGTTATTTTTTTTTTGTAATGTTAAAACCGACTTGAAATACCCCTTGTAATACCCCTTGTATCAAATATGATACAACAAATAAATGATACAAAGGAATGTTAAAACAAATAAAAAAATAAAAAAAAATGTTTTAAGACCCAATAAAGTGTCCCTTTTAAAAAAAAAAATATTTTCTGACCTTTCCTTCATAGTTCAGGTTCTAGAGGGTTAACTATTAAAATTTACCATGGGTGACACTGGGAGAGAGAGAGAGAGAACTCATTCAGGACGCAGGATAAAAAAAGTGAAATTGGATGTGATGATATAAAACAAAAATGAGCAGACAAGATTGGAACTGGAACACTATCAAATTTAAGCTGATAAATGCTCTTTGTGGGGTTCCCTCTCCTGATTGGATAAAATAGGTATCCCAACACAAAAATTTATGTTCTGTTTACCAAAGAGCTGGAGAGACTGGGGAGAAAGTAATTTATTGGATTATTCACAACTGCAAACAGAAATCATTAAAGTCTGTACAATTAAATATCTGGTGAAAATGTTAATTTTTTTCACTTCAAGTTCACAATAAATAAGAATGTTTATCTGAGCCAGTCTCTCATCCTTCATTTCTGAGTGCCGCTTTTTCCACTTCGGTGGTATTTGAACCTAGTTGTATTTATAGCTGAGCACCCAATGCCTAAACAAAAAGGCATCCAGGGGAAGCGCACCTGCTATTTTTCCCCCTCAATTTTTTTATGACAAATAAATAAGGGGTTGAATAATTTTAAAGATTAATTTCTTTACAAAATGCTGCTGGAATGAAATAAAATGAATGCTGGAATTAACATCGATTAAAGAGGTTAAGTCACAATTTCCTGTCTACATGTAACTGAAAGACAAGAGGTCTCAGTGTCTTACCTGCTTCAATGTTGAAATCCTGAGGCAGTCTGGAGAGACAGAGGAAGAATAAAGACAGGCTGTGAAAAATGTTGTCCGAAGTCGAAGAGTAGAAAGTTCTGTGCCTTCTGAGTTGTACCCCTGTTTTAAAAATGACTTGAAGTCGGGGGCCACAAGACCGAACCCATAAAAAACACTGTTTGGGAACCACTGCTATATAGGACACAACATTACATATTATGCCCATTATGGTAACTTATTAGAGCCTGCTTCATTCAATTATTTTGATGTTTGAAAGGATCATTTCTGTACCAGTCCTTTACTCCTATATTGTGCAGACTTTGCTTTGGATAGTGAGAAAACAGTGTGATCTGTGCACAGCTGGGTCCCTCCTTCCCTGTCAAGGAAGCGTCTTTGTGAGAAGAATAATGGAGGCAGGCTGGCAATATAGGTTTTTGAGCATCCGGCTGATAAGGGGGATGCTCTAATAATGATTTCTTTCTTTGGTGTAAGCAACACTCTTTTGTCATGCTACATGGTGGAAAAAAACTGCTGAACTACTGAAAGCTACATTGCACGGTCACACCGAACTTTAATTCGACCTATGAGGGTGGATTCTGCCAATTAAGATCTGAGGCCGATTCAAAAAATATCTTCTAAATCCTAAAAAACACATGTTGCTATATCAGTGGTGCTCAAATGTTCATGTCAAGGACCCCAAAAATTATATGTATTTGGCCGCGGATTATATGTATTTATTTCCAGGGACCCCCAGAAGCAAAGATTTGAGTTCGAAAAAAATTGCTTTGAGGGAGGGGGGGTTGAGAGGGAGGTATGGGGTGTGGGGGAGTTGTGTGGGGTTATGTTGACCAATACACACCATTAGTGTTACATTGGAGCTTGAAATTTACAAAATTATTGCCATCAAAATTTAAGTACCAAAGTAAAAGTACTCACATTTTCCAAAGATTGTAAGCTTTTAACTTTTTTTTTACTTTTTACTACTAAAATAGCAGATCTACAAGCTCACAACACATCACATTGTAGATCTGCTTTTTTCAAATAGTTTCATGGCTGTCAGCCAAACGAGGCATGACTTATGCCTGTTTAGTGTTAGCATTTTCAAATAATTGCTATAGCGCCCCCCTTTGGTCAATTGGAGTAAGATTGGTTTCAGTGATATTTGGAATGACCCTCTGTGTGTTCGCTCAAAAATCCCAGGAGGAGACAGTTTTTCAAATAATTCAAAATGGTGGGAGATCTAAAGGTCAAAAGTCAGACCGCGAAAGTTGTTCGTCATGAGGAGACGAATATGTGTATCGAAGTTTCATGGCTGTTGGTCAAACAGGGCATGAGTTATACCTGTTCAAAGTTTTGCATTCAATTGATTGCTACAGCGCCACCCTTTGGCCGATGGTTGTGGCTTTCGTGTCACTGACACTTGACATAGCCCTCTACTATATAGCCGAGTTTCGTAAAAAGTGCCTGCACGACGGTAGAGATAATACGGCGATTATGTGTAAAACGGCGGAAGAACCCCCTCGGACACACCTGTGGACTACACCAGGTACAAATGACTTTTTGTTGCACTCCCTCATGGAGCTACATGCGGATTATACTAGGGTCAGTCCACTCTAGGTGGACACGCACTGACCTTTTGCACCTTAATCCCTTGTATAACGCACTGACTTTTTTTTGGGTCTTTTTATTGTGCTCCTTTTCCTCTAAGCACCTTAACGTCCTTTGTCTATCATGCACAGTATAAGTATAACATGCACAGTATACAATACATTGCTGCTATGCTCAGGCACCTTAGTTTAGTTTTTTAGTTTTTTTATTATCTCAGGTAATTTGTAAATATGTAGATAACTTGTCTGGCCTTCTGTTGCTCTCTTGTTTTTGATCTCCTTCCCACCTGCCCCCCACCCTCTTCTTCTCCCCCCCCCCCCCTCTTCTTTCTATGGAAACTAACGTTGCGATGGGAACGATGTACAAAAAAGAATTTCACCCACTTTTTTACCTTGTAAACCTGTGATGTGACAATAAAACTGATTCTGATTCTGATTCTGATTCTGAACAATAATAAAAGGTAGAGATGCAATAAGGGTCCAAAGGCCCTACGGCCTTGGCCCCTTAAATATATACATATGATATTGACAATTTGTGTGCTTTTTATAAACAATGAATATATTAATAGGGGGTCTAGGACCCCAATGGAAACAAGACCGCAACGATTTTTTTGTTGTTATCCTTTTAGACAAAGTGTCGTGCTGTTTTTACATTTCTGTCTAATAAAATATTCAATCAATCAATCAATAACAAAATGTCCAATAAATATGAAAAGCTACTCCTGTGGATAGGCTATCATAATACTTATTTAATATAGGTAAGGTTTTGCACTCAAATGGTACTGATATGATATCTGGTTTGGCCCATGACTAACTAAGGGAGTTTACCAGGTGGGACTTCTTCCACTACTGAAATCACAAAACTGTTCAACTGAATGTCGGGGGCAGATTTAGCTGTTCAAACACCTTTTCCCAACATTTACAAAACATGAATTGTTTACAAGAATGCCAAATTATAACATAAGCCAGGTGTTGTTGTTTTTTTTCACATTATTTGATTAGCTAGCATTTAAAATAATCTGTTGTTGCCTAGTCCTGGTCCAGAGCGTTAGTGAGTTCTCTCTAACGTTAGACATTGACCAAAGATAACCCTGCCATGTGAGGTCTCCAGCTTTAGTAAAAATAAAAAAACTACTTCGCTACTCACCAAAAAAAAAAGGCTGTTTGTGTTGCTGAAAGTCTATTCTCCATTCTCAAAATGTACTTGCGGAAAAGTACAAAAGTATTGGTATCAAAATGTACTTGAGTACCAAAAGTATAAAGTACTCATTATTCAGAATGTCCCACAATGCGTTGCGATCATAGTTAGGGTTGCATATGAGCTTGTAGATCTGCTATTTTCAAATGGCTGAAATGTATTTAGGGCTGAAGTGGTTACTGTATGCTTTGTAATAATAATCCAAATCTACAAAGTAACTAGTTTCTAAAGTTTTCAAATAATTGTAGTGTAGTAAAAGGATAATATTTGTCTCTGAGATGTAGTGGAGTAGAAGTAAAAGTACTAAAAATTGGAATTACTCCAGTAAAGTAAAAAAAATTGCTCAAAAGTGTACTTAAAGATGGAGTGCCATGATATTTTTCAACCCTAAAACCTGATCATAAGGTATTATTATTATGTAAGGATTTTTTTCAACAAAAAGAAAGTGTACAGTAAGTGTTAAAATGTTGTTTTTATGTGGACATGCCTCCAGTTAATTAAGTATACCTGGTTCTCACCTTAGCACCTCCTCCACCACCTTAGCACCACCACCTGTCCTAGTCCCTCCTCCTCCTCATGCCCACACCTGTTGTGTTATGATAATGAGGGGGAGGGTATGGCTTTGTGATGTCACTAAAGCGCTGTTTCTCTATTGGCACGTTTGACCCTCAAGGTTTCAGCCTCCAGGAAGAAACTCCAAATAGTCAGAGAAGACATAAAACACCATAAAAACACCACCGGGGGGCTTAATGAAGTTCTATCAACCTCATAGACACATGAAAAACAGAAAAAGTGCAAAAACATGGCACCAGCTCTTTAAGGTAGGGTAAGTGATATTTTTTGGTAATTTCTTTTGTTTTATTAAAAAGTTTAAAAGTACTATATTCTGATAGTAATCATTGCTACAGAGCGTTTGTTCGGTCACAGGGGTCTTTCCAGCTCTTTAGTAAACAGAATATAGTATATTTTCAGGTAGGTGACACATTTTAAGCCAATCAGGAGAGAGCACTGAAAATGCATTTTCTGTTTAATAAAGAGCTGGAGAGACATGGGAGACTCATTTTACTGAACAGACACTCTATACCAATGAGTATTATCAGAATGAACAGATGAATTTTGAGTGCAGTTTGTCATCAGAGAATTCTCCATCTGTATCCATGATGTTTTATTACATCACTCTGTGTCATAACATCATGTCCTCAGCCACATTGGTGGCCTAATGTGTTCATTTCTACCACAAGTACAAAATAACTTGTGCAAGATATACTTTTACTAAGTAACTTTAAATGTAGAGCTTATTTATTTTGAAAGAGAGCTTTTAGTGTAGCTCAGTTACCTTTTTATGAAGAGTAACTAGTACTACTACTGTCTGCTCTAAAATATAGACAATGCAGTGCTGTACTGAAAAGAAAAAAATATATAACTCCTTTTCCCCCCCTATTTGTCATTTGTCTCCTTTACTGCCATTGACAACTGAATTTTACCCACAGGATAAAGGTCTATCTATCTAGTACAGTGGTTCTCAGACCCTTTCATGTCAAGGAATGCATTTAGCCGTGGAGTGGACCCCCATCTGAAAATATTTTGTGCCACGGAACTCCATCGAAGATTTGTGTTAAAATGTTTAAAAAAAGATTAAATGTTTCCACAAATTTTGCCAAGATTTTTTGAAAATAGCCGATGCACTATATATAGGGTTAAAGTGGTGAAACTGATTTTGATGCCATATTAACAAATATTGCTGGGGACCCCTGGGGTCCCCGGACCCCACTTTGAGAACCACTGATCTAGTAGCAGTTTAGTTACGTTTATAAAAGTAACTTGTCCAACACTGACAATATCTAAATGTATTTGTCAGATCTGTGATCGGAGTACAACATACACCGGGGGAGGTTCTGCCGTTATGTCCCGACACACAATGGAGGAAGAAGAAGCCTTAAAAAAAATAATGCAGGAGGATGATTTCCCATGTCTGCAGGAAGCAGCCTGTCTCCCAAGGTTATTATAGTTTAGCATTTATCATTTCATTTTCAATTTCTGCGCAGTTTTGATTCGTTTTTAATGTGGATTTTCTAGTTCGTTTTTTATGTTGTGAAAAGGCTTAGTTTATAATTATGTTTTTTTTGTTTTAGTGTTAGTTATGGTATGCACAATGCATCTCAATGTGATGCATTGTGAACTTGTAGATCTGCCATTTTGGAAGATTTTTGACACACTAAGGACATTTTCTGTATGATTTTTGTTTTAGTTTGTTTTGTAACAAGTTTGTTCAGTAAGTTATCGTTTTTGTAAGCTTTGTTTTTATTTATTTTTTATTCTAGTTTTGGTTAGTTGTTCGGGCAGCTGTTCTCTGCTGTTCCCACACCTTCTTCATTTGTCCCATGTTTGGGGGCCCCGCCTCATTCTTACGCCATATGGCACAGGATTACACATTTTTGGCATTTTATGGCTGCATGGTGAAGAGACTTATTTAAATTCAGCACACACATTTTGATAGGATGGTTGAGGTTTGCTTTTAATGCAAATGTTCTGACCCAAGAGTAACGAAAACACAATAGCCTTGGCCTTGCACAGAAGTAAACTAATGACTGAGAGCGAAAATGCATGCATTAGTTCCCAACTGGGTAGTAGTTCCCCTCCTTACTACATTCTAGGGGCACTATAGAGAGCATCCTGACCAACTGTATCTCTGTACTGGTTGGAAGCTGCAATGCATCAGACTGGAAGTCTGTTCAGAGAGAGGTGAGGACAGCGGAGAAGATAATCGGGACTTCACTGCCTTCCATCAAGGACAAAGGACATTGCTCACAACCGTTGTCTGACTAGGGCCAATAACACCAGAACAGACCCTACCCACCCACTCTGCTGCCCTCTGGCAAAAGGGTCCGCAGCATTCAGTGCAGAACAGACAGAGTTTCTTCACCCAAGCCATCAGACTTGTGAACTCTAGATCTATCTATCTATCTTATTTATAAAAAATACATACATACACACACACACACACACACACACACACACACACACACACACACACAAGTTATACCTAAGTACCTTTCACACGTGTTGTCACTTTATCACTCAGTTTATTTGTATTTACCAATTTACTACACGTACTGTGTGTGTGTGTGTGTGTGTGTGTGTGTGTGTGTGTGTGTGTGTGTGTGTGTGTGTGTGTGTGTGTGTGTGTGTGTGTGTGTGTGTGTGTGTGTGTGTGTGTGTGTGTGTGTGTGTGTGTGTGTGTGTGTGTGTGTGTGTGTGTGTGTGTGTGTGTGTGTGTGTGTGTGTTTGTGTTTGTGTGTGAGTGAGAGTCTTACCTATACATTTTGGTCAAAATGGTGGCCACATTTGACCAGGAACAGTAAAGGTGTAACAAAGTTGAATAAACCACTCACAATTTCAACAGTGGGGAGGAAATTATAAGGTCTTGACTTAAGGGAAGGATTTGGGATAGTTGTCAACCTAAAGTACCCTAACCCTAACAATTACAATTTAGGCATTAAGAATTGAGAGAGTTATTTTAAGTCCATTCCATCCATTCCAAGATTAAATCTGTGGGGTGTCATTGATCTCTGGACATTAATGGAGCCTCCACGTCGATTGTGGATGAATAAACATCCTTACTGATATTTTTCAACTCTTGAATTTTATTCAACACATCATAATGTCTTGAATGCTGGTAAGAAGAGGAGTACGGGTTATTAAATGGTCAATGAAGATACAGGTCAAAGAGAACATACAATTCCCTCCTTATAATCATTGTCATGTCATTCTTTGGGTAGTGCAGTGTTTTCACATTGCTTTCGCTACAGTAACCACTCCCTGAGCACCAGCTTCTGCAGCCTGATCTTTAGAAGCCGCACCAAAGCCAGCTGCACCTCCTACTATAGCCCCTAGTAAAACCCCATGCTACACCCCCTGCTACAGCACCATCCAGACCGAGTGTAACACCCAGGCCGAAATAGGGGTTACTAAAATACATAAAAACACTTTACTCGACCATGCCAGTTGGGTTAAACCAGCAAGCCAATTAAGGCTTAACATTGAAGGAGGTTCGTTTAACATAGCCTTAAAAACTGGGTTGGGGGACTCAGTGAAGACATCAGAATTAGCTAAAGTTGACATTTTATTTCACATTAAAATACAGATTATGCCACTGTAATACCAGTGGTCAATAGAGCACATCTCTCCATGCATCGTCAAGAGCAGGTAAGCCACAGCACACAAAAAGGGAGTAATTAACTGATAGATTAGTTGTTGTCACTGCACTGAAAAAGAGCACACACAATTAGTTCACTATGCCTACACATGGCATCAAAGAGCGGTTCAGGGGACCAATAATATATCAAAACAGTGGTTTAAAACATACGACTACACATCATATACACATAACAATGCATTAGCTTAAAACATTACAATAAAGAACAACCTGACATTACGTGCACGTAATAAAAACCTCCTTACGGGCGAGCAGAGTGGAGAGCACCTTAATGGCAGAATTCTGCCCCACAAGCTACACAGTATACACAACATTTTTAGCCCCATTTAAGAGTAGCAACAATAGCTATAAATGTAACAATTAAAACTTACCATGGGTGACACTGGATCACACTCTGCCCGCCTGTGCAAAATATGCAAACAATCTGTTGTTGACTGAGAACATCCTGCCTTTAAAAGGCCAACCAGACCATGATTGGACAGCAGTCGGATTGTTTCACCAATCACACACACACACACACACGCACGCGCGCGCACACATGCGCACACACACGCACGCACGCGCACGCACACACACACACACACACACACACACACACACACACACACACACACACACACACACACACACACACACACACACACACACACACACACACACACACACACACACACACACACAATCACAGTCCACCACAGTGGGAGTAAGAGACATAACATACGTTAAAAACTCCAAAAAACTATAAGCAAATAATGAATGAACGACATGAACAACAAGCAAGAGAGACAAGCAACACAATCTTTGCTTTTGCATTGGTGTCTGGAGCTGGTACTGCAGAGCTATAGCTATGGAGCTAAGGCTGGGACTGAAGCTGGATCTATGTTTGTGTAAAATGAGTATGAGGGCCTATTTTCAAAAAAGGAACTTTAGGTGAAAACATTTCCACCAAATTTTTTTTTAGCATGTAGTGGCCTTTAAAGGACAACTTTGTTTTTTACAACCAAGGTTTATGTTTTAGCTTGTAATTAAAGTAAATAAAAGATGAGTGTTAAATTTGTCTAAATATGTCTATATAGGCTAGGTCTTTTTTTACACAATAGAAAAGGTCCCATGGTCTTGGATGGCCAGATGTGAGTTATTGGGGGCTAGAAGAGCTACTGTAAATAATAATATAAATCACCCGGTTAGTGTGTAAAAAAAGACCACCTGCCCTAATGCCCCCGCCCACTGTGAAAAAGATCGCGAAAGTTGCTAAAACTATAGAAAGCAGTAAATGAAAAAAGAAATCAACACTCATCTTTTATTTACTTTAATTACAAGCTAAAACATAAACCCTGGTTGTCCTTTAAACTGTCTCACTAATGTGGTTAATGTTCGGCCCCTGAACCAGAAGAGACCTGATGCAAGCAGGCCAGGCCCTAGAGCCAGCCAGGCACCTGCACACACACACACAAATACAGTCATAAACACAAAAAGGACACAAATACAGTCATAAACACAAAAAGGACACAAATACAGACATAAACACAAAAAGGACACAGTTTGTCCTTTCTTCAGCTCTTCCTTCTCTTTACGTCTCTTCTCTTCAGTCTCTTTAAGAATTCTCTGTTTCTCTGCTATTGCTTTAGAACCCAGGATGATGTTTCCAGTGGTGCTCTTTCCAGCTCCAGTCCTCTCAACCATCTCAATCCGAACTTCAACATTCATTATGATAGCTGGTGGATTCAAAGGAAATGATTATGGATGATAGACATTTGAGATTACAAATGTCATTATAGATTTTCTCCTTGTTTGTAAAAATAAATAAATATCCTAGCAAGATACGTACCTTCAGTTGCCTTCGTGCTACTTGAATCTGCAAACATGTCTGTTTTGAGGTTCTGCCTTACTAGAGAGAGAGAGAGAGAGGACTCATTTCAATTCAATCTTTATTTCAGACTCAGGGTCCATACAACAGATGACAATCACACAGTAAAAACAATTAAAATAATAAAAAGAAAAAAAAACACATTAAAAAAACAGTCCAACTACAGCTGTTCAAAGTCAGTAGAGGCTGTTACGCCAATGTCTCCATATCATGGAAGAGAACCGAGTAGAACTCTTGACAGGGTTAATTAAAATCTTAATAACATGATTTTCAGACTTTTCAAGACGACATATGAATTTGTACATTAAATTTCTTAACAGGGCTTGACAGGTAGGTACCCCCAGGTTTACAAACAACTGGCTGGCACTGTGCCATCTTGGTACCCTCACTAGCAACCGTAGAGCATCATTATATGCAACTTTTAGTTTTCGCATGCTGCTAGCTTTGTAGTTACTCCATAAGTGAGCCGTATACAATGGTGTACAATGGCGTCATTCAGGACGCAGGATAAAAAAAGTGAAATTGGATGTGATGATATAAAACAAAAATGAGCAGACAAGATTGGAACTGGAACACTATCACATTTAAGCTGATAAACGATCTTTGCGGGGTTCCCTCTACTGATTGGATAAAATAGGTATCCCAACACAAAAATGGATGTTCTGTTTACCAAAGAGCTGGAGAGACTGGGGAGAATGTAATTTATTGGATTATTCACAACTGCAAACAGAAATCATTAAAGTCTGTACAATTAAATATCTGGTGAAAATGTTTTTTTTCCCTCACTTCACGTTCACAATAAATAAGATCATCCTTCATTTCGGAGTGCCGCTTTTTCCACTTCGGTGGTATTTGAACCTAGTTGTATTTATAGCTGAGCACCCAATGCCTAAACAAAAAGGCATCCAGGGGAAGCGCACCTGCTATTTTCCCCCCTACATTTTTTCATGACAAATAAATAAGGGGTTGAATCATTTTAAAGATTAATTTCTTCTTTCAGCTGCTGGAATGAAATAAAATGAATGCTGGAATTAACATCGATTAAAGAGGTTAAGTCACAATTTCCTGTCTACATGTAACTGAAAGACAAGAGGTCTCAGTGTCTTACCTGCTTCAATGTAGGCAGTCTGGAGAGACAGAGGAAGAATAAAGACAAGCTGTGAAAAATGTTGTCCGAAGTCGAAGAGTAGAAGGTTCTGTGCCTTCTGAGTTGTACCCCTGTTTTAAAAATGACTTGAAGTCGGGGGCCACAAGACCAAACCCATAAAAAACACTGTTTGGGAACCACTGCTATATAGGACACAACATTACATATTATGCCCATTATGGTTACTTATTAGAGCCTGCTTCATTCAATTATTTTGATGTTTGAAAGGATCATTTCTGTACCAGTCCTTTACTCCTATATTGTGCAGACTTTGCTTTGGATAGTGTGATCTGTGCACAGCTGGGTCCCTCCTTCCCTGGCAAGGAAGCGTCTTTGTGAGAAGAATAATGGAGGCAGGCTGGCAATATAGGTTTTTGAGCTTCCTGCTGATAAGGGGGATGCTCTAATAATGATTTCTTTCTTTGGTGTAAGCAACACTCTTTTGTCATGCTACATGGTGGAAAAAAACTGCTGAACTACTGAAAGCTACATTGCACGGTCACACCGAACTTGTAATTCGACCTATGAGGGTGGATTCTGCCAATTAAAATCTGAGGTCGAGGGAGAGGGAGGTATGGGGTGTGGGGGAGTTGTGTGGGGTTATGTTGACCAATACACACCATTAGTGTTACATTGGAGCTTGAAATTTACAAAATTATTGCCATCAAAATTTAAGTACCAAAGTAAAAGTACTCACATTTTCCAAAGATTGTAAGCTTTTTCCAAAATAGAAGATCTACAACCTCACAACGCATCACATTGTAGATCGTCTTTTTTCAAATAGTTTCATGGCTGTCGGCCAAACAAGGCATGACTTATGGCTGTTTAGAGTTAGCATTTTCAAATAATTGCTATAGCTATTGCTATAATTTGGTCAATTGGAGTAAGATTGGTTTCAGTGATATTTGGAATGACCCTCTGTGTGTTTGCTCAAAAATCCCAGGAGGAGACAGTTTTTCAAATAATTCAAAATGGTGGGAGATCTAAAGGTCAAAAGTCAGACCGCGAAAGTTGTTCGTCATGAGGAGACGAATATGTGTATCGAAGTTTCATGGCTGTTGGTCAAACAGGGCATGAGTTATACCTGTTCAAAGTTTTGCATTCAATTGATTGCTACAGCGCCACCCTTTGGCCGATGGTTGTGGCTTTCGTGTCACTGACACTTGACATAGCCCTCTACTATATAGCCGAGTTTCGTAAAAGGTGACTGCACGGTAGAGATAATACGGCGATTATGCGTAAAATGGCGGAAGAATAATAATAAAAGGTAGAGATGCAATAAGGGTCCAAAGGCCCTACGGCCTTGGCCCCTTAAATATATACATATGATATTGACAATTAGTGTGCTTTTTATAAACAATGAATATGCTAATAGGGGGTCTAGGACCCCAATGGAAACAAGACTGCAAGGACTTTTTTGTTGTTATCCTTTTAGACAAAGTGTTTGACTGTACTCGTGCTGTTTTTAAATTTCTGTCTAATAAAATATTTAATCAATCAATCAATCAATCAATCAATCAATCAATCAACCAATCAATCAATCAATCAATCAATCAATAACAAAATGTCCAATAAATATGAAAAGCTACTCCTGTGGATAGGCTATCATAATACTAATTTAATATAGGTACGGTTTTGCACTCAAATGGTACTGATATGATATCTGGTTTGGCCCATGACTAACTAAGGGAGTTTAGATGAGTTTACCAGGTGGGACTTCTTCCACTACTGAAATCACAAAACTGTTCAACTGAATGTCTGGGGCAGATTTAGCTGTTCAAACACCTTTTCCCAACATTTAAAAAACATTAATTGTTTACAATAATGCCAAATTATAACATAAGCCAGGTGCTGTTGTTTTTTTCCTCCACATTATTTGATTAGCTAGCATTTAAAATAATCTGTTGTTGCCTAGTCCTGGTCCAGAGCGTTAGTGAGTTCTCTCTACGTCTTGCCAGGCGCGCTGGTAGACATTGACCAAAGATACCCCTGCCATGCGAGGTCTGGTCTCCAGCTTTAGTAAACAAAACTATTTCGCTACTCACCAAAAATAAAAGGCTATTTTGTGTTGTTGAAAGTCTATTCTCCAGGGTGGGAAGCCTCTCAGCACCCCACCATCTGTATAATACACTTTTTGGGGGCAGCCGGGCAGAAAATAAAATATGTCCGCCAGACGGAAATCATTTTACTTATTCCACTGCGCTCTCTACAGATTTGGTCAATGGTAATTTATATTGACCAGATCTATAGAGGGCGCAGTGGAGTAAATAATACATTCCATCTGGTGGACATATTATATTTTCTGCCCAAAACGTGTGTTATACAGAGAAGGTGGGGTCCTGAGAGGCTTCCCACCATGGAGAATAGACTTTTAACAACAACAGCCTTCATTTCGGTATTGTTTTGTTAATTTTTACTAAAGTTGGAGACCTCGCACAGCAGTGGAATGTTCGGTCTATGAGCAGAGCAGCGCGCCTGGCAGAGCGTTAGAGAGAACTCACTAACGCTCTGGACCAGGGCTGTTTGTTGACCTGCCATCAGTATCTTTTCATGCCACTAGATGGCGGTAGCGGCTCATTGTTTGGAATGAGTGCCACTGGAATTAAATGCCAAAAGAAGAACGTTTTCAAAACATTCGAGAAGCGTCGGACCCCATTGAAACATTCTGGAATGAGCGAGCACTCTGTGTAACATTCAGGATGTATTACACTATCTCTATTCTCTAAGGTCTAACTTTCTACATACTCATAGAGATCAATGTTTTCAGAAGCTCCTTTGACTAAATATGGAAAGTAGATTTACCCATAGTTTTGTTAACTTCGTTGATTAAAACCCAGCGTTGAGTAGTAGCTAAGCTATGAGTAGCTAAAGTAGTGTACCTTCACTACACGTAAAATCAGTGGTGGAAACAATACTCTCATTTTTTACTTAAGTAAAAGTATCAATACTGCAATGTAGAAATACTCTGTTACAAGTAACAATCCGGAATTCAAAATTGACTTGAGTAAAAGTACAAAAGTATTGGTATCAAAATGTACTTGAGTACCAAAACTATAAAGTACTCATTATGCAGAATGTCCCACAATGCGTTGCGATCATAGAGTTAGGGTTGCATTATGAGCTTGTAGATCTGCTATTTTCAAATGGCTGAAATGTATTTAGGGCTGAAGTGGTTACTGTATGCTTTGTAATAATAATCCAAATCTACAAAGTAACTAGTTTCTAAAGTTTTCAAATAATTGTAGTGGAGTAAAAGGATAATATTTGTCTCAGATGTAGTGGAGTAGAAGTAAAAGTACTGAAAATTGGAAATACTCCAGACTCAGTACAGTAGAAATTACCTTTAGCTGTTTTTCCCCCATGTGACTGGGTAGCTTTTGGCAAAATCTACTAAACATTTTCAGTGGCTCATCAACATGAAATGGCACAACAGATGAATTTTGAGTGCAGTTTGTCATCAGAGAATTCTCCTTCTGCATCCATGATGTTTTATTACATCACTCTGTGTCAAGGTCTATCTATCTAGTACAGTGGTTCTCAGACCCTTTCATGTCAAGGAATGTATTTAGCCGTGGAGTGGACCCCCATCTGAAAATATTTTGTGCCACGGACCTCCATCGAAGATTTGTGTTAAAATGTTTCAAAAAATATTAAAGGTTTCCCCAAATTTTGTCAAGATTTTTTGAAAATAGCTGATGCACTATATATAGGGTTAAAGTGGTGAAACTGATTTTGATGCCATATTAACAGATTTTGCTGGGGACCCCTGGGGGTCCCTGGACCCCACTTTGAGAACCACTGATCTAGTAGCAGCTTACCTAGTTACGTTTATAAAAGTAACTTGTCCAACACTGACAATACCTAAATGTATTTGTCAGATCTGTGATCGGAGTCTAACCGTGGGAGGTTCTGCCGTTATGTCCCGACACACAATGGAGGAAGAAGAAGCCTTAAAAAAATACTGCAGGAGGATGATTTCCCATGTCTGCAGGAAGCAGCCTGTCTCCCAAGGTTATTATAGTTTAGCATTTTTTATTTCATTTTCAATTTCTGTGCCGTTTTGGTTAGTTTTTAACGTGGGTTTTCTAGTTTGTTTTTTATGTTGTGAAAAGGCTTAGTTTTAATTATGTTTCTTTTTGTTTTAGTGTTAGTTATGGTATGCACAATGCATCTCAATGTGATGCATTGTGAACTTGTAGATCTGCCATTTTGGAAGATTTTTTACACACTAAGGACATTTTCTGTATGATTCTTGTTTTAGTTTGTTTTGTAACAATACAGTTTCAGTAAGTTATCGTTTTTGGTAAAGCTTTGTTTTTATTTTTATTTATTTTTTATTCTAGTTTTGGTTAGTTATAGCCAGTGCCATCTATTAGAGAGTTACGCCAACTTCATTCACTTCGTTCACTTCTTCGGACCAGGTCTTCTACATACACATACATTGGCGAATAGTGACAAATCCAGTGGTGGACGAAGTACTCAACCCCAGTACTTGAGTAAAAGTACAGATGCTTTTAAAAATTCTTAAGTGCAAGTACAAGAGTAAAAGTGCAGTACATTTATATATATATATCTATATAATGTTTTCACAATGAATTTATAGAACCTTGTAAGCGATGTAGTTTGTCTTAGGTAAACAAAACACAGCAAACATTTGAAAATGTATGTTTTTTTATGTCTGTGTGTGCGTTTTTTATAACATGGACTTCAGATAAGGCCATGGGGTGTTCTTGGAGGTTTGTCAGGCTGATTCAGCTGCTGATCAGACTCTGTTCGTTCTTCTCCTGCTGCCGCCATTACCGTGTTTTGTTTTGAGTTGAAACAAGAACTAAAAAAAGTGGTGGATATATGGATAGGTTTGCGTGCCTGGATGACGTATTTCCGCTTTTATGTAGATTAGGGGTCTTCAACGTTTTTCGGGCCAAGGACCCCTTAGCTGATAGAGAGATGAAGCAGAGACCCCATACTGTATATTCTTATTTTATAGAATGCTTTCCATTCTGTCATACAGAAACATGAATGGCGCATACATTGTGGCCTTGCATAGAACTTTAAAATTCTGTTCAGCTCACAAGCCAGACATCGTCATTTAAATTGCCATCCAGCTCTGTGCAGTTTTGGAGAAGTAAAAACTCCTGACTAGACACATAACTTTGACATGCCAGAGACAACACTGTTTTGTGTGAAAGCCATCAAACCTCAGAATGGTGAAGTAGAGCAGTGTGTTCTTCAGAGCTTCTTCACAGCTTTCATGACATCTGACAATTCAGCAATAATGTCTTTGTCAAGTGACTCCCTAGTCCCTGTGTAGCATGCAGTTTAACCTGTGACCTGTGTAGCATGCAGGGCCATCAGGTGCACACATAGGAGCCAACCAGTGCTCAAGCACCTGACTGTTTGCTTTCATAGGAGAAATTGCCCTTCTTTTATTTAAATATCGGTCTTGCTGAACCACAGTTGCTCTCCACCCTGCTTTCATTCAATACAATGTAGATGAGTCTGATAAGTCTGAAAACGTTTTAGTTGAGCATGGCAGTCGCCATGTTTCTTGTTAAAACCAGAGTATAAAAGGCACGAAAATAGCAAATGAAGTTGTCAGCACTCACTATGCAACACTTTTAAAAACACGCAGCAGAAGAAGGAAATCTTCTCAGACATAATGTGGGTGTGAAGTGTGGTTTACATTATGCAAGTAACACTCAAAAGTGTGAACTTGCTACAATAGGTTCTATTGATAGGCTTTTTATTAGGGCTCATCTATGCATCATTATCATTCATATTTGTAATTATATGAAGTATGTACACTTTTGCTAGACGGGTCTATATTGTTTAACTTATCTGTTGCCTAAATTGCTACTGTTGGGGGGTAGAGTTGGGTAGTCTTTCTTACAATTTATATTTGCTAATAGTATGTTGGATTCATGCATATTTTCAGACATATAAAACAAAACAAAAAAGTATCCGAAAAGAAAATGGGTGGCCCCCCTGCAGTGACTCAGAGGACCGCCTAGAGGTCACAGACCCCCTGTTGAATACCCATGATGTAGATCCCAGTGTAGAGTGTGTACTGTGATAGGTTTCCTTCTTTGAAGAACACAGCGTGTGGCCAATTGCATTTTATTGAAGAAGGGAAAAAAAAATTGGGAAAAAAGAACAGCCAACCTAAAAGTAACTAGTACTTCACAGCCTTCCTAGAAATGTACTTGAGTAAAAGTGAAATATTTGTCTGGGAAATGTACTTGAGTGGAAGTAAAAAGTATTTAAAAAATGTAATACTCAAGTAAAGTACAAATACTCCAAATCTGTACTTAAGTACAGTACTCAAGTAAATTTACTCCGTTACTGTCCACCACTGGACAAATCCCTAAACCGGAAGTTCATGGAATGCATTGAAGTCGACGGCTCCTTGTCACTATTTCCAGCTACATGAATCACGTGACCGACGCTGTTTCTGACCCCTCATTGGCGCAACTCTCTAATAGAAGGCTCTGGTTATAGCTAACTATAACTATAACTGTTTACCCAGAACAGAGACACAGTGAGCCCAGCAGGGGAGGGAGGAGAGCTAAGGTGTCTCAGCTCAGACCTACACAGCATGAAGAAGGGAGGATGATGACAGGAACCTGCAGCCTAGTTGGAAGTAGGTCTGATAAGTTAATTATTACACAATTGTCAGAATCTTTTCCATTCATCTGTGTATAAATGCGTCTGTTGAAAATCTATACACACTGTATACATACTGTACATGTTCCAACTTAAAAGATTGTGCAAATAACAGATCTACAAGCATACAACGTGTCGCAATCCGACGTGTTCTGAGATTGTGATTGGCCTTTTCCACTATTTCAACTACAAGTACTAATTTATTACGATCCATAGTACATTATTTATTTCGATTATTGTTACCGATCATTGTCAGTCATGTCTTTGTATATTTACTTAATTTGCCATATCTGCCCTTTACAATTTTGGTTTACAAAGCCTAAAAGGCAAACAAAAATGTAATTTTTAATTGATATGTTCCAGGAAACAAAGTCTTTTGCACATCTGATCGGCTCAACGTAGAGAATAAAATACGCACACCGTCTGCACTTGCACAATAGGAACACTTTTATTTTAGCAACGTTTCGGTCACATAGACCTTCTTCAGGCATCTGGGATGCGTGAAGAAGGTCTATGTGACCGAAACGTTGAATAAAAGTTTTCCTATTGTGCAAGTGCAGACGGTGTGCGGGTCATTTTATGTTCCAAATTGTATCGTCTAGTAAAATGTCGTGATTGCAACAGCCCTTGTTGGAAGAGGAAGGCATCTGCCTGGACATCAGGCTGACCGGCCTCTCCTTCTCCCAGAGGCTCCAAATTCAAAACCGGCCAGCAGTTATGAAAGAGACGGCAACCCACCGGCCTTCTCCTCCCCCAGTCTCCAGTCTCAAGGCCCTGCGGTGCAGCTGGTCCCCCGGCAGCTAGTTTCACTGCTGAGGCATAAAACCTTCATGTCTGAGATGCAACGGGTGAGGAAACCTGATCCTAGTTTAGGCTACTAAAGCACGACACAGTTTCCTTCTCAGCTCTGTGTGAATTGTTTAGTGTCTCTCTTTGTTTTATGTGACAGGCTACGGAGGTGAACCAACATGATCCCTCTGTCTGCAGCGCGTGTGTGGCGGAGCAGGCTTCTCTGGCCTTGGATGCTTTTATCAGGAGAAAGACGACACAAATAGATAGCCGAAGACTGGAGGCCAGACTAAACATGCACTTATGCAACTGGGTATGTGCTTTTGTCCCTTAAGGACACACACAGACAGGCACGCACATGCGCGCCGCACACACACACACACACACACACACACACACACACACACACACACACACACACACACACACACACACACACACACACACTCACTAACTATCTCTCTCTCACTCATTGTCAACCATTTCTACTTCCACTTTATTTATTGATCATTTATTGATCTTACGGCCTGACTGACAATTAGTATTTCCCTTGTGTTACAGGACAGCGTGTGCCTTTTGGGGGAGTTGGCGAGGAGCCTTCCTAAGCCCTCCGACGCCCCTCGCAGGATTTGGGAGGAACTGATAGGCAGAGACAGGTCACAGTAACCTGGAGTTGCCATGACTACGAGTCAGGAAAGTGAAGTCGCCCTGACAACAGATGAAATGAGGGGTTACCCTGACAAAAAAATCTTACAGGAACTCATTTAGCAGGACCTCGCTGTGCTTTTTTCCGACAGCTACAGGCATGACAGACAAAGTAAGTATGAATTCGAGGAAGGGGAGCTGCTGGGTTTCGGACGGGGAGACAACCATATATCTACCTCTGTATTCGTACCGTTGAGAGAGATTTTCATTAGTGAAATAACCACCAAAATTAGAATAGGCACAAGTTAACTAGACTGCCTGGGTTTCATCCAGTCTGATTACGACCCTTTTATGGCCGTTCTTTTGTTTTTTATGGTGTGGCACTGTAGGAAGGGAGCTGTGAGTGAGTCTGTCTGTGTGTGTCTGGGGCATGCTGCCAGTAGGCCAAGGAAGTATCTCCATGCATTTTCTTTCATGTTTCATTATTTATTTATGCTTTAATTTTATTCTGGAAGTCAATGAGGGTGAGATTGGGCTGAAACCTTGCCCAAATATGGAGTCATATTAGATGACTGACATCAGACGAACCACCTCTGCATTTACCCATCCTAGAGCTGTGGCTTTCATTAATACGGCACCCAGGGAGCAGTTAAGTTAGGGGATGATTAGTCTCCCAAGACAGACTGTTGGCTCACACAAATTTCAAATGCCTCTGTGCTTAACAGTCTGCGCTTTGAAAGCACTGAAAATTTGCAGAAAATATAGCGGTCGTCCCGACTCTCCCCTACATCCGTTTAGCCTTTGCAGCCGCGTAAATAAGCCCTACTGGACATCGAATTAGTCTTAAGCCATTCTAGCTTGCTGCTAGCAGTAAAGGAGTAAAGATATGTTTAAATATATTTTGTGTATGAAAAGGCGAGACAGATGACAGCTTCTTGTCACAACTTCTGAGAGGCATTTGAAGATAATGGAAGAATCATCTGGCTTGAGAGGCTACGGCATGATTATCTGCCTTCCGTTATACCAGTCTGTGCAAGTAGTTGCTAACATTAGTCAAGCCTTTCGTCACTGGGATTTTGTTCAAAGAAAGCCAATGCACCCTACTTGAGTACAAAATCAACATTTATTCTTGTATCATTGTATTAAAGTTTAACACATAACACTACTCAGAGCAAACAAGTGTGGTTTCCTTTTACCTGTATGCTGTAAACATTAAAACAATACTGCGGTTTATTTCACTTTATGAATAAACCCACTGGATTTTTATGTTGTCACAAGGAATTACAAGACAGCCATGGGGGAACATGCATGCATAGCAAACAATTAAATTAAAAAGGTACAGTACAAGAACAATATAAACATGGGCACAGTTAAATTCAACTTTTTTTTTTCTCATCTTATTATTGCAGTTACATGGTAAGGGGGTCTATTCAACCTAATACAGAGGTTACATACATATCAAACACACTAAAAGAACTGGTTAGAAATGAGAGAATGACATTAATACCAGACCTTCAAAGGTCTTTGGGCGGCTTATAAACAATGGTGTACCACACCTTGAGTGTGTATGGAAGTTGTTGTGAATCACAGATCTAAGACCAGCACGATCCCAATCAGACCCCCGTCTCAACCATTATATACACAGTAAAATCCTGAGATTTTACAGTGTAGTGTACAAGTACACTGGTACTAAATGTGCTAGGCTGGTCTTAGATCAGCGTCTCAGACCAGTTCCCTTTTAACACTAGCAGAGCTGGGAGGTGGGGTGGAGTGAGATTACTCGTCTGGTTTTCTCTTGGGTTTCTTGGGGTTGCGTGAGCGACTCTTGGCCTTGCACAGTGGGCAGATGGGAGCGTTGCGGTGGATCTGCTGGTGGCATGACAGGCAGGCCTGGAAAGAAACAAAAGATGGATCGATAAGATTTATAGTTTATTTGTCCTCAAGGAAGAAATTCCTTTCCACAGTAGGTGAATAAATAACACGGAACCCAAGGAGATGCAATGCACACCTGTTTGGTGAGGGCCCGGCCAACAAAAATAAGCAATGAAAATGAAAATGTCTCAGAGATGCTCACAGTTCGAGTAAAGTCTCAAGTCTTTGAAAAGCAAGTCTTCGGTCACGAGTCCAAGTCAAGTCTTAAGTCTCTTATAGTAATGAGCGTTCTATCATCCGACACATGCAATCCAGTCTGCTTAGCTATATAGAAGGAATTCAAATCATGTACTGCATTGTCATCATTGATTGATTGAATACAGGACAGGTAGTGGAGTCAAAGGTTAAGGATAACACAAAAAGTCCCAGGGACTTGTTTCCATAGTGGTTCATCACTCCTTTCGTTTAGCATACACTACAGTATAAGCATTGATTAGTTATTTGGAATATGATCACTTTAAACAGATCATTGCAATGCAATTAGCTAACCTTTAATCCTAAAGGAAGTTTTTGTGTTTTGTTTATTAATCCTATCAAGGCCGTGCTTTTCTCTGAGAATGTTGGATTTAGCAACTACTGTAACAAAAGCTAAACCAATTTGAAATGTTAACATAGTTTTCCTCCTAATGATAGAGCATAAATGATCAATAATTAACTTATTGGTACCTGCCCAGTGCCCACCACCACAGAGTCTTTGTCGCGCATCAACAATGAACAATAAACATGTAACCTACCTGTAGCCAATGTTAATACCTCATTAATGTCTGTGTTTAACGAGCCAGTTGGTGGCAGCTGAACATGGATGATTAAGTTACCCGACCTTTTCCAAACACTCACTGACTCGTCTTTTGAAAATATTCAGCAAACGGCAAGTTAACTAGGGTTAAATAGCTGACGGTGACTCGGTGAGCTGCCCATGTTTGTGAACCATCATCCATAATGCAGTTATGCAAAGAGATAAATTGTCACATTAACCCATTCAATCCGGGAACGCATCTCTGTAATTTTAGATGTCTTTGGCTAGGTGCTGCGCTATGAGCTTGTAGATCTGCTATTTTTGAAAAAATTGTGCAAATCTTGGGATATATATTTAAAGCAAACATTTGTAACTCAAATATTTGCTTCTGGGGGGGTCCCTGGAAAAAAAACATTTTGAGATGGGGGTCCGCGGCCAAATACATATCTAAAATTAATAAGAGCTTGTAGATCTGCTATTTTTGAATAGCCAAAGAAATCTTAAAATGACACAGATGCGTTCCCGGTCTAAATGGATTAACAAGTGACCCGTCACCGTCAGGTACGTTTTTCAGGTGCTGGATGAAACTAGATGTGGTCGATCCGGGCATATTTGATTTGTATGCCGCTCACGTTTGCGTTAGGCAATTTGGGGCCTTGTTGTGTGAAGCTAGTATTTTAGCCAAAATTTTATAATAAATGGCACACAGCGGCTGCGGTCGTGTTCTCCATGGTGTTGATTGCTGCAGCTTATAGTCAAGTCCATCTGTGGCTGAACGCACGCACCCGGATGCATAACGTTACGCATGATAAGAGAGAGAGTTGACTTTGTCGCACAACTAAGTACATCGTCTCCGTCGGGTGGAAACCTCATATGTCCAAAACGTGTTACTTTTCAGGATTCAAATTCAGAAATAGCAAAAGCAGCAGATCTACAAGCTCGAAACGCGTCGCTTGCGGATCTGCTACTTTTGATGCTTTCGTGCGACGCTGTAGTATGATCAAGTAGGGCGTTAATTCACGAGGTTTCTGCCCGACAGTGGCAATATACTAAGTGGTTAGACAGCTTGCGCAGCTGTTTGTGTGTACCTTCATAGGTGGGGGTTGCTGCCTAAAGGTAGCCGTCTGGCGGGCATCTTGCTTCCTGGAAACCTGGAGCTGCTGGGCTGCGGCTGCGGCCGCCGCCAGGGACTCCGGGATGGTGGGCTCGTGAGGCTCCTTCTGCCACTCCGCCTTTTGCTTTTCAAAGTAACTATTGAAACCGGAGACAGAAGAAGAATCGGGTTGGCGTCGGCTCTTAGACAGCCTAAAAAGAATCGAATCACAGTTCAGATTACTACTAGTTTACAAAAGGGAAGAGAAGAATACAACGGGAGACGAAGGGAGAAAAGCAAGCACAAAGCAGGCTTAATCAAAGTGCACCCTGGTCTCACACCATTCTCTACAATGTAGTATGTTGGAAAAAAAGTATAGTCACACTGAATGAGTTTGTCTGCGCACACGTGCGTGACTGCATGCGCACGTGCGTATCTGCATGTGTTTGTGTGCTGGCAGCGGCAGACAGCGAAAGATATTTGTCCTTGGACTTTATGCCTGACTGGCCCACTTTCAAAAGAGTATGATATCTAATTTCATTACTCTCCCTGCCTTCTCACAAAAGGGTCATGTTGGAATAGAATACAGCAGAAATTTGAAGACTTAACGGAGATTTAAGAGGATTCAGATTGAACACAGATTAAAGGGGGTCCCATTACCTGTATTGCAGTGTGTAAGCTCACAAAAACACTCAATTAATCAAATAAACAAACAACAGCACAGCAGCACGCACTACCGCGCTTTAGTACAGTACAGTTCAGTTCTGAGCCATGAATTGCTAACTAACTGAAGAAACCCACACGCGTCAAAAGAGTATGTTCAAAGGAAAGCTGCTGGCTGGACGGAAGCCATCTCCACAAGTCCATGACAGTTGCCAAGTCACGGTGAACGAATAAATAAGAACACCACTTTGCCAGCAAGCTTTCCTTGCACAATATGCCATTTACTCCACACACAGTACGGTTGTCTATAAATGGAAAGCACATTTGTGGATAGAAATCTTCCCTAGTTATTTTCATTGTTCTGAAAATAACCACACTTCCTTTTCCTAAAATGGAATATTAACAGGCACATTACCCACCCTCAATCCTCTGTCTTAACTACTTTAAGGGATATTTCACTTTCAAACATGTTTGGGGTAATTTTAACTCACGTTTTTGTGAGCACCCCAGACAGTTATTATGTAGCTTGATTCAGTATTTAGATATTTGATATTAATTTTATCAGACACCCCCTTCCTATACAAACCCATTTTAACTTCAAACAAATGTTAGATTCATTGAAAACCCCTGTCCTTGGTTCTGGTGACTGATATTGTCATTCTAGGCCGTGTTTTTTCAATTACCTTTTTCATTTAGTTTTTTATATATTTTTTGGAAAATGACCTTATTTTTCTTAAATAAAATAAATGAAAAAATGTATTGAACAAAATACGGCCTCCTCACGTATTAGAAGGACAATATAAGTCACCACAACCAAGGACGGGTGTTTTCGATGAATCTAACATGGTTAAAATGGAGTTTGAAGTTACAATGGGTTTGTATAGGAAGGGCCCAAAGATCGCGGAGCGAGGGGTGGACCTGAGCTTGAGACCGTGTCTATTTGGAGGTAGTCCAACAATTTAAACATGCTGCACAAAATCATGACTTTCTTTCATTCACTGTGTGCCTGCATGTATCGATTCTCGTCGTACGAGAAGTATAGAGGGCTGAAGTGGTCTAAAATGTCTGAAAAACACAAGTGCGTGCGAGCAAGTGCGCACGTTTGTGTGTGTGTGTGTGTGAGGGGGGGGGGGGTCTCAGCTTTTGTCAGATATAAGAAGAGGGGGCTCCAAGACTAAAAGTTTGGGAACCACTGGTGGTTAAAATGTGTGAGGATGTGTTGCCTGTGTAATTTTGCTCTCCCATTGTAAGCTACAAGCTTGTTTGGCATACCAGACTCCTGATGTACCATGTACCTCCCTTCACAATTAGTAGAGGCCCTAGAAGGGGTCCACGTGCACCCCCCTGATTTATTTTTCTTTTGGCATCCATAGGACCTCTAATATAGAGATTGTGATGATGAAAAAAGTGGTCCAAAGTATGTTGTTTTATTACCCCTATGAGACCTGCGGCATTGCTGGCTGGAACGCAGGCGAGACTGTCTTTCGGAGACTGTGGCACGCTCACACTAATTGAGACGAAGCCCAAAGATAGAGATATCATTTGATTCTAGACAACCTCATGGGACCAACCTTGTCATGCTACCTTGTCGGGAAGGGGGCTAAATACCTAATGATTCAAAGTTAGACAACATTTTGGCGAGGGAAAAACGGCCATCACCATTTTCCAATTGGTCCCTTGAGCTATTACCTCAATATATGTGAATGGAAATGGGTTACATGGATACCTACAAGCCTCCCCTGTACGGACATGCCACATTTATGGTAATCTCATGCCGTTTTGGGCAAGAACCATGCAGTTTTTTTGCATGCAGTACAAATATGTAATTTCCATCTATTGAAAAAGGAGACCACTTTACTGTATCTATAGCTGTATGAGACCACTGTACTGCATCTATAGCTGTATGAGACCACTGACTGTACTGCATCTATAGCTGTATGAGACCACTGTACTGCATCTATAGCTGTATGAGACCACTGTACTGCATCTATAGCTGTATGAGACCACTGTACTGCATCTATACTAGCTGTATGAGACCAATGGACTGCATCTATAGCTGTATGAGACCACTGTACTGCATCTATAGCTGTATGAGACCACTGTACTGCATCTATAGCTGTATGAGACCACTGGGCTGCATCTATAGCTGTATGAGACCACTGTACTGAATCTAGAGACCACTGTACTGCATCTATAGCTGTAAGAGACCATTGTACTGTATCTAGACCACTGTACTGCATCTATAGCTGTATGAGACCAATGTACTGCATCATTCTAGACCACTGTGCTGCATCTATATCCCACTGTACTGAATCTGAATCTATAAACCACTGTACTGAATGTATAGACCACTGTACTGTATCTATAGACCACTAAACTGCATCTCAACTCAACATAACTTAAATGTATTTATAAAGTACATTTAACATGACCAGGTCACCCAAAGTGCTGTACAGGTTAAAACAAAACATAACAATGCAATATAAATAGACATTAGCATAACATACCAATGAAATAGAAACAAAAACAAACTATTAACACCAGTAAAACATGGACTGCCAGGCTCCCGATGTGAATTACTAGAAAGTGAAAGTCGTCAAGAGAATATGGAACTTCTTGATCAACTATGCATGTAAAAAGTTGTCTTTTGCAACTAGTAGTCTTAGTTACACCAGCATTGTTGATTTGATGCGGTTTTTAAAAGGCTCCAAATGAGACAGACGGGTAGGGAGAGAAGGGCTTTGGTGAGATTGTCAGGGGAGAGGGGGTGGTTGGTGACAAAGTCAAAGCCAGTATTTTAATGAGCTGTTGGGTGTAGAGCTCTTCACACAAGTTCACAGGTCTAAAATGATGTGCCCGAACACTAATGGACCCGTGAAATTCGTTCCGAGATCTGATTTGTTCCAAGATATTACGGAACCGACCCCGACTGTCATGTCCATATAATACGCAACAGTCGGGGTCGGTTCTTTAATATCTCAGAACTAATCGGATCTCGGAACAAATTTCACAGGTTCAAAATGACGGACCGGAACCCCAATGGACCGTGAAATTAATTCAGAGATCTGATTTGTTCCGAGATATTACAGAACCGACCCCGACTGTTGGGTATTACATGGACGTGACAAATCTAATAATTACAATTGCTATTAAAAGTGCCATTTCTAGCAGTAGATGCCAGTTATAGGCTACTCCAGAATGGAATCTGGCTTCTAAATTGTATGTTTTCACCTCGACAGGGCTCCAACTGTCCAACTATTTTCTTAGCGATTATTCTATCAATTTTATTTATTTATTTTTTATATATATCAACAAATCGATTGTTTCACTTAGGTGTTATTTTATCCTTCGGTGTCATGTAAAAATCGTGAAAATTGTCGATCTACAAGCATACACCCGTCATGACTCACAATGCGACACATTGTTAATGTGTACATAGATCGGCTATTTTCCACGAGTTTTAAGGTTTCAATAGTTTTCATATTTGTTTAAAGTTTTTGATTATTTTATAAAATTAACGATTCTTGATATGTTTTATAATCAATTAACTGGATTTGTTCGATTAACTGTTGCTCCCCTATCTCTCAACTCAGTGAAACTCAGCTGTGCAGCTCAACTTTTATCCCCCCTAGTGCGATGCAGTAATCTGATCTTAGTTAGGTCAGCCTAAATCATCAAGCGAGTTACACAGAACTTTGTGCTTTTCTCTCCTGATCAGCGCTGAGTACGGGACTTGTAGGATCCACTTGGGTATTACACACAATGATAAGACTAATGGAGTCTCAACTGGCACGGACCAAATTGAATTGACCATCATAAAACACAGACCTGAACGGTTAGACCCGGTAAGTCCTCTAGTTCGATGTGTTGAAAGCAATACAGCTTTTTAACACTTAAATGTACAGTTTGTAAAAATAATAATAATTAAAAAAAGAATTCAGAATATATAACAACAACCAATTATTATCTAGGTGGAAATAGGACTGTGGCACTAGGACTTTAAGAACAGAAGGACTAGCCTCAATGATTCCAGTGAAGTGGCACTGAACTCAGTCATTCTAAGACCTTTGTGGGCCTTGTGCTGTACTATCTAAGGTTTCCAAGAGAATTCATGCTGCCCCCCCTCCCCTCCCCCATATAGTTTGTCTGTAGGTCAAAGCAGTCAGTCAAAGTTCAGCGCTCTAATCTGTCAGTGGTAGACATCGCCAGCATGGGACTGCACCTTGGCCCCAAGCACCCTGACACCCTTGGCTCCAATGCTGGGATTCTGTTCCACTAATTCCAGCTCACCATTCCAATGGCATCATTCTCCAACCGTCCCCACTTAACCAATCACTTCAAGCTCACAATGCTTGTATAGAGCTTGAAGATATGCTATTTTTTCCAGCCAAATTTGAAGATATCTGAAAAAGTGGTTAACAGTGACTTCTAAGTAACTATTCATTATGTATCCACATTGTCAAAAGAAAGTTACCTAAAGGCACTTCATAACACTTAAAATGATCTAATTTGATAATCCTGCTTTGAGAAGTACTTCACAGATTCAATGTTTGTACAGTTGACAAGTGTTTCAGTTCAGACTGTCATCAGGCTTATAGTTCATTATATTTGTAAACATAAACTGCTAAACATTACAGCAACCAAATACAAAAATGTGAAAACGATACATAATGAAAGTAGCCATTGATTTGTGGATTCTCAGTTACCATGTATGTAATTGTTTTCCCTTTAAAAAGGTAGGGTACGTGTCTACGTGATATTTTTTGGTAATTTGTTTTGTTTTGTTAAAAAGGTTAAAGTACTATATTCTGATAGTAATCATTGCTACAGAGCGTTTGTTCGGTAACGGGTCTCTCCAGCTCTTTAGTAAACAGAATATAGTACATTTTCAGGTCACCTACCCTACCTTTAAGTTATTAATATTATTAAAATTTCATTTTTAATCAAATGTAATTTTACCAGTAGTCGTATGATGTGTCTAATTAAATCCAGGTACTGAACTCAGTGTTCCCCTCATCAGACACTCTCTCCCTCTCTCTTCATTCATTAACTGTCCCAAAGCTGCACTCACAAAAGAATATTGCATGACCTGTAATTAAGAATTATTCTGAAGTGCCTGTTTTTGTGTTATTCTCAACAAATCGTGTTCTATTAAACTGATGAGACATCATGACGCATGCAGCCACGCCGCACACAAAATGTATGAATTATGCATAAGCTAGCTACTGAATCTGCTTTTGCAAGATGAAGCTGGTAGGCTATATAACATTTGTATATTACTCCTTTATATTAAAATAGTTTTCAATCCAAATATAATGCTGTAACTGTTGTTGCCGTACATTTATGAACCTGCTTGTTGTTCATGCATTAAAAATGGATATAATACACACACATATACATATATATATATGCATTTTTAACGCAGGACTGCTTTGTGTATTTGTGTGCGTGTGTGGGTACTGACTCCAGTGAGAGTTTTTCTTCTTCTTCGTTGAGGTTGGGGAGTCTGTGCAAACCCAGCGCCATCCTGAGGGCATCAACATGTTCCTTCAGAGGTTTGTACTCATCATGGAGGCGACGCGTGGTCTCCAGCAGCTTGTTCAGGTCATTTTCTGATTGCTTAATGGTACTCTCCATCTGAAACAACACGAGAAACAATATTACAGCAGAATAAACATTTCACGTACAGTATTACACAGATATGTGTCAAAATATTACAAAGTTGGCCAAATAATATATTTCAAATATACTGTATTTGTTCTTGTGTACATTACAATGTTTTCCTCAAAGGCAATTTTCACAGTTTATGTGGCCAAACTATGTAGTAGTAAACTTTATCTAAGGGGCTAAATCCATCTGAAATATTATTAGAAACTTGTAAGAAAATTCCCAGTCTAAAAAACGAAAATGTTAGAAAGTCGACTAGTTATGCTGGCCGACTAGTTCGATGTTCGCGCTTTAGCCGACCGTTGGGTCTCATCCGTAGCATGATGGTATGGTACCCACCACGTTGATGTCAGCATGGATGAGTCGCAGCTCCTCCACGTGAGCCATCTTCTCCTGCAGCAGGAGTTCCATCTCCTGCTTGTACTCCTTCAGGTGCTTCTCTTCACCCTCCAGGGCCTCGAACTCCGTCTTCAGACGAGTCTTGATCTTCTGCATTTGGATGGTCTTGTTCCTGCAGGCCCGGAGAGACAGGATGTCAGGTCAGTGACTTGAACATGATGCATGAAAACAACTTAATTCAGAGCCATTATTCCGCTCTTAGATTTATTTACTACCAGCGTTTAGTTTTTAACACCAACTATCCTTAAATATCATTCATAACAATTTCACTGCACAATGCACACTGATACACATCCAACTGATCAGAAGAACTTTGATTGAATTCATGCTCATTAATAATCTGGTTGTAATGTCAGTTCATTCATTGTCATATTTGCACCTAATATCAGTAATAACAGTCATTGTTTGATGAAGTCAGTTTTGCAACATTTGTTTAACTCTTAGGTCATGTTTTGAACAGTGAAAAAAGACAGTATTGTATCTAGTAAACTCCTGTGTTAATTTATCCACGTGTGCACTCCCAAAACATACACATATCTGATGATAACTGAAGATTATAGGTTAAGCTACTCAGCAGAACATAAATAAATCAGCCCAACCTTTACCAGCTGCAACAAGTCATTATTAATGCATTACTATTACAATCCAATAACATGATTGTGGAATCAACAATTCTGAATAATGACTATACTTTCACATAATGTTAATGTACATTCTGATGCTAATAATACGTATGCACTTTTTGTAAGTCGCATTTCACTGGTAACAGAGAGTATTTCTCCATTGTAATCCGTTCCTTCCACCACTGCCCTGCATACAGCTAAAAGGCCTAACTAACCACGACCACATCTGGCATTTGTTGCTCCACATCTGGAAGGAACGATGAAGCATGACTAGAAATGCAGCATAAGCGTCTCTACATGATGATATTCTCATAGAAACGTTGCCAGCGGGCTGTCGGCTAAAACACAACAAGCTAGAATAATAGCCACACAAAACACAACAGATAAGAGTTCATGTAGCAGCTAACTGGCTAGCATTAGCCAGCTCAATAACAAAAGCCAACAAGCTATTGTTAGCCGGCTAACAAGTCACACACACACACACACACACACGCACACACACAAAATGCATGCACGCATGCTTTTTTGTTGTAATAAACGCTCACCGTATCTCCATGATATTTTCTAATTTGCACATGATTTCCTGCTCGTCCGCCATGGTTTATTACGGTTGTGTCTGTTTGGCTGCTCTCCTCTCCTCTCCTAGAATAATGTCTGTCTGCTCTCCTCTCCTCCTGCTGTCTGTGCTGAGTCTCCTCTCCTGTGATAAAAACACAATAGCCGGCCCGTGTTGCCAGATCGTGCGAGAGAAATAAGCAACCAGGTCTATGAAAACAAGCCCAGAAGAAGCCACATGACCCTTTATACGTTGGCTATTTGAAAATAGCCAAAGCCAACGGGAACATAAACAAACGAAACAAAATGTCTTAACAGCTCAGCAGCTCTAACCACACATGACTGGTATCCAGTATTTATTTTTAACCTTCTGATTGTTATTTCTAAATCAATGGCCCAAATTATAATGTACAGTGTGTATACTGTTTAGTTTTGTTCCAAGGACACAAAAGCGATATCATTGACGTCATACCTGCATAATGAGTACTTTCTACTTTTGGTACTTTAAGTAGGCTACATTTTGATACCAATACTTTTGTACTTTCACTCAAGTAAATTTTGAATTCCGGACTTTTACTTGTAACAGAGTATATCTACATTGCAGTACTGATACAGTACTTCTACTTAAGTCAAAAAATATGCCTCGCATAGCTGCGCTGCCTTGTGCTTTGCAGTGTGTTAGTGTGGGCTTGCAAGTCTAAAGAACCTTTATTTGTGACGGACACATAAGTGGCAGCTTTGCAGACAGTACACTCTGCCTCCTGATCACAACCATGACGAAAGCACTACTTTTTCTGCATTTTGCCAACGCTTTTGCCATTTTCATTCACTCACAGTCACGGAGAGCTCAAGCAGTTCGTCTCAGTGCTGCGCCTGCACCCTGCAGGCCTTTACTTTGATCTGAGACTGCCTGCCGTGCCGAGCACAAGTGCACGGCATGAGTTGAGCGCTGAAATAATTCACGTTCCGGGGCTCTGGCTGGAACTCATCCTCTCAGAGTGTGTTTCCAAATGAAACCCTGAACGAGCACTGTAAATACGTATGCTTAAATGGTCTGTGACTGATACACACATACGAGCAAAATTTACTTGAGTAAAAGTAGAAAGTACTCATCATGCAGAATGTCCCATTTCACAAGTTTTCAAATGTATAAAAAAATGTTTGAAAATAGCAGATCTACAAGTTCAAATGGCCGAAATGGGATGAAGTGATTCTACAAAGTAACTAAAGTTTTCAAATAATTGTAGTGGAGTATTAAGTAAAATATTTGCCTCAGTGCCTGAGATGTAGGCTACTGGAGTAGAAGTAAAAGTACAGAAATTGGAAATACTCCAGTAAAGTAAAAAAATACCTCAAAAATGTACTTAAGTACAGTACTTGAGTAAATGTATTAGTTACTTTACACCACTGTAGAACAGACAAGCACATGGTAGGATACTGATGGGCGGGAATTAGGAGAGTGAAATCGGAGAACAATGGGGCCAACGACCAACCACCAAAGCCCTGCATGTTAAAGTCCCTGCATGTTAATGTCACTCTCCGCCCACACAAGACCGAAACGACAGAAACACACACACAGCTGTTTTTGTAATGTATTTTAAACCACTTAATGATTCTAAAACGGCTATCTGTTGGAATACACACCTTCTTCAACATTCGAACTGTGTTAATATGGGGGAAAAATACGTGTTTTTTTAAATGCATTTTGCTAAATTGTGGAGTTCCATTAACCCCGACTTCTGTACCAAACGTAACTGGTCACATATGTATCATGAAATTAATCTATAGTGACACCCCTTTAGAGTAATTTCAAATAAGTTTTCAAAACATCTGCGATCATGGCTGGACATCGAACCACATGATATTTTGACACTTTAAAAACTGAAAAATTACAAATAACTTTGTTATTGTTAAGTGGGTATAAATATAGGCTACTTATTTAAACCTTTTTAAATGTCAAATCATTTACTCGGACAGAAAATGGAGGCGTCACGTCATTGACCCTGCTCCTGATTGGATGCTTGTCATAACATAATAATCACAGTATTATTGGATTTTGGATGTGTTTTGATTTAGATTTTGGATGTGTTTGGATTTAGATTTTGGATGTGTTTGGATTTTCTGAACAGTTCCTGAAAAAATAATTATGCACTTAATAATGCACTTAATGGCTGGATTGAAAAGGATATAAGCTAATTGCCCAGGGCCCACCATTTCCTGCATTTTTTATTGAGTGGAGATACAGAACCTTTTTTTTTATTGAGTGGGGAACAGAACCCAGGGAACATGGAACCTTTTGTGGGGGGAAGTGGGGAACATAGAACCTGGGTAATTAGGGATGACCCCATTTGGGGAAGTCCTTGACATGAAAATGTTTTAGATAAACAACATTTAATAGGAAACAAGACCAAAGCAACTACACTTTAGAAACAAGCTCAAATAAGCAACTACACTTTAGAAACAAACCCAAATAAGCAACTACACTTTAGAAACAAGCCCAAAAAAACGCAACCTGCAACCAATATTTACAAGCAACTTAACAGAAAAACAAGCCCAAAGTCGCTTATAATAAGCAGACCTGGCAACGCTACCCCTCTCCTGTAATAAAACACAGTAGCTGTCGTGAGCGCGCAGACGGGAGTGTGCACGCGCAGAGGGAGACTAGACTGGCTACATGGAACTGTACTGACCTCTGACCTCCTCTGGCTCTATGGGTACCAGTCATAGAGTTAAAAATAAGGTACCAGTTCACCTGGAGAAAGAGAGAGAGAGAGAGAGAGATAGAGAGAGAGAGAGAGAGAGAGAGAGAGAGAGAGAGAGAGAGAGAGAGAGAGATCAGATGCAGGGGTCATTAATATGTCCGTACACGGACAGATGTATCCGTGGCAAGACGTGTCCTTGTCCGTGGCAAACCTTAGATTGACACACCATTATAATGTTATTTTGATCACAAGACCCCATTTACTGAATGTCAGTCTCCAGGTTTTCTTCAGAATATGTATGAATGACACTGATTTACTATGACACCATGTATGGCACATTATGAGTCCACTATAGGACAGTGTGGTTCTCAAACGTTTAATTTCCCCCATATAATGTGTGCACTCTCAGAGTTATAGACCAATGGTCATTTAGGGCTATAGCTCTTTGCGTGTGTCTATTCATTTTGTATGTCCATGGCAAACATAGAATTTTGACAAAAATGTCCGCACCACGAGCCAGCATGGCGATGACCCCTGATCAGATGTGATGTGATGCCACTCAAATTACTATTAGCAACACATGGTGATCTGTTACAAGCGTTTGTTACATTGTAATACGCATTATAACAGATTTTAAAAGGCGGATAATGGATATGTCTGTGTCCTGCTCAAATGCGCAGTATCGTACCAATAGTCTACTGTATAGAAGTTTTAATTTGTATTTCATCTTCTTTGGTTGTGTATTTGTTGTACAGTTCTGTAATGGTTTTGTTCTTTGTTTGTTGCTTTTATACTGCTTTGTCCTTCGTCTTTACCAGGCCTCACTTTCACTTGCAAAAGAGGTCTCAAGATGAAGAAAAAAGATGTCAAATGTGACTCCACAGGCTACATACATACATACATACATACATACATACATACATACATACATACATACATACATACATACATACATACATACATACATACATACATACATACATACATACATACATACATACATACATACTGTACATACATACTACATGCATGCCATGCATACACATACCTGCCACACTCCTGAATTTAGCAGGAGACTCCAGAAGTTTTACCATTTCCCTTGCTGTGCTTCTGAATTGTAATTTCTCCTGAAAATATGCTTAATTTTCAAACAGACAAGTCAACCCAGAGTCTATGGTGAAATTGAGCATGCCCATGGGGGTTACACACCCCACTGGCACTGATATGCAGCCAGGGCCATAATGTTAATACTGAGTCAGTGAATATTAAGTGAATTCTAAGTCAATGAATACTAAAGTGAATACTAAATCAGTGAATACTAAGTCAATGAATACTAAGGGACCCCCCTCATGGACCCCACATTGATTTATGTTGCTTGTTGCTGATGTTTATAATAGTGTGTATGCCATTTTTTGTGTTTTATTGTCTTTTAAATAAGTTGTAACAATATCTGTTACAATATGAAACCATATTATTATTTGTGTGTACATTAAACCTTATTTAGCAACACATCTGTTGTAATGTGAGACAATATCTGCTGAAATGTTAAACATTCCTGTAACCATAACTCTCATGGTTAATCCATGAGAGTTATGGAAACTAATTTATTTAATCAATTATAAAAAGATTGATTTTTGTCACGGTGTGACTCCAGACAAACAGAGGAACCCAAGCGCAGAGACACGGACACAGGGATTTTAGGTAAACTATACTTTTACTTGCAAAAACAGGAACAAACAAAGGTACACCTCTACAAGAGGGAAAGTGTAAGTACAAATCACGACACGGAGAAAGCAAACAGACAGGGAACAGAAACTCACGTTGTGACACAGTTTTATCATCCAGCAAGGAAACACTGGCAGGTTAGAACTTAAATAATAAAGTAATTCGCCAAAACGGCCTAAAGCTGGGCACGCCGGCCAAACCCCACAACCAGAGAACACAGGAAGGGGGGGGGGGCAGAGCAGAGGACAAGCCCAGACCGTGACAGATTTTCATTAAATAATCAAAATAGAAGAAATAGTACAAGCTCACAACACACTAACAAGAAAATAATCTATTGTTGGCATTCCTAGAAACACAAAAATACACCTAAAGAACATTAATTAATTTATCTCCCAACACATTCCCATGTCAATAAAACACAAACATTTGCATTCACAAGCAACATAAATTCATTTAACTCAGCTCATAACTGAGCCCACTAGAGGCTAGTGGGCTCAGTTATAAGCCAGTGCTTCAAGTTAAGTCTAGTGAATAGACATTACTTGAAGGACTATTTTAAAGGATCACTAATTGATCTAATTTCTTCAAATAGAGCAGATAATTGTGGCTAATGGATTGTTCGATTTAGGAATTAGTGATCATGCCCCATGCATGGCAGGGCAAGGCCATGCTTGGTTATGAAAATAAATCTTAAGCATGATGATGATGAGCATGCTTTGTTCGATGATATTTTGATAGCCAGGTGCCCAGCTGGATAGTTTTACAAAAAACTAACAAAACAAACTTTCATGTTTTAATAAACATGCACTGCACCTTTTAAGAAGTGTAGAATCAAAGACAGACTTGTACCTTGGTTCACACAGGAACTCTCAGCTCTGTTTAAAAACAGGATTAGTGCATGGTCTCGTGCTGAAAGCCACAACATTGGCTCTCCTAGACAGACCGGTTGTTTTGTGCTATACTCAAACACGAAACCCTTTTTAAATGCAGTTTATATAATTAAAAACAACACCCATTCGACAATATGATCTCTAATCAGAACGATATTTGTCTTGCACCTCAAAGCTGCAGGGCATTTATTTGAGAATCCAGGACTTCCCATTAAAATGTTATTTCCACTTATAATGGCACCTCCCTGTTTTCTTATCGTCCGTTTTCATTTAATTGTGTATTTGATGCCTTGATATCAATTGATCCCAGGAGTTCCACTGGTGAGGATAATCTAGATCACCTTTTTCTAAAGTAGGCTGCTCCAATTATTACTGAGCCTCTGATGCTCTGATGCATTTTAATTGCTCCATTTCTTCTGGCAAAAGTCTAGTTGTTTGGAAATATGCCCATGTGATCTGCAGTTGTCAACAAAAAACACTGTGCTGCACTTTTTATCGATCTGTCAAAAGCTGTTGGCTGTTGACTTATGCTTGGTCTGTCATTGTGTGAAATTGGGTTCAGTCAAAGTTGAATTCCTGTAATAACCAAAGGTGGGCAAGGTTTGATTTTGGGGGAAGTCCTTTTCATGGCATGGCTCTGAAAGAGTCTAAGCCGTCTATAAGATGGTCTGTCTGTCCGTGTGTATATCTTTCAAACCACAAAACCAAATTTCCTGTGCACACTGTCACCAGGCTCACCAATTGTTTGTTCACATAATTTATATTTAACCTTTTTTAAATAATGGAAGTTTATGTGGCTTGGATTCAAATGTTGGCATAGATGATGGCATGGTGAACGGCAGATGTGTACCTCAGATGGGTCTAGCATTGAGAGAGTCAACACATTCAAGTATCTGGGTGGGGCTCGATGAAAAACCTTGCCTCCCAGGTGTGCCAGAAAATCGGCTTCATGTACATAAACAGATCCTGTTTCCCCTAGGTTGTAGGTTGGGTTCTTATCAATTTTGGTCTATGGTGACATTGTCTAGAATGCTGCAGCTAATACTTAAATCGTATCTGTTTCCTATTTAGAAGATTTCATCAGATTTGAGGAATTCAGAAAAGCCTTTAGGCTATTGATAAATATGTCACTTATCACTGTGCACTTTATGATGAAAACTTCCTTCTTATCTCTCTGAGATGTTGTCATGGAACAATGGGAACTATTCGACAAGATTATTACCTCATTAAAAAAGCGTGAGACCTCAAATTATCCCACAAGGCTCAGTTTTAGGTCCCACGCTTTTTACTGTTTATGTTAATGAGCATTGGCCATAATGTTAATTATTCTGTACATATTTACGCCGATGAGACTATTGTGCATTGTTGAGCAAGTATTGTTGACCTGGAATTTGAACATCTGCAGTCTACATTCAACACCATTCAGTCTCATTTGTTCCATCTTAACCACTTATACCATATATACATTATTTAAAGGTGTCGCATCGCATTGCGATATTGTGAGCTTATAGAGCTATTTTTGCCAAATGTTTGTCCTAGCATATGGACGGCAGGGTTCATGTGGTTAAACCGGTGATGAATGCAGACAAAACCACGGCCATGTTCTTTTCTAACAAAAATATGGTGTCAAGTCAACCTTTCTTTTAAACCTCATATTGATCATCTTCCCCCCTGTAAAGCGTCATTGGGTACTTAGAAAAGCCCTTTATAAATTTGAGACATTATTATTATTATCTTATCTTATCTTTATTCTTCAGGAACAAATCATGATTTTCTTTTAATGCTAGGAAACGTCTCGGGTGCCACCTACTTGCCTCTCCTGGATCATGGGGACAAGAAAACAGCGCCCCCTCAAGCGTTTGTCCTATTGTAACTGAAAGCCGCCCCCCTATCATTATCCACTGTACACACGGGTATGTTTTCATTTATAAATCCATCCTTGGACTGCTGCCTAGGTACAGTATCCATCCACTTAAGTACATGTCACGTAAACAATGTGATTCTGGCAAATCCTGATTTTCTTTTAATGCTAGGAAACGTCTCGGGTTCCATCTACTTGCCTCTCCTGGATTATGGGAACAAGAAAACAGCGCCCCCTCAAGCGTTTGTCCTACCTGAAAGCCCCCCCATCATTATACACTGTACACAGGTATGTTTTCATTTATAAATCCATCTTTGGACTAGTGCATAGGTACATTATCTATCCACTTAAGTGCATGTCACGTAAACAATGTGGGCTACAGCCTACGCTCCCAGGGATTCATCACTCTCCGTCCCCTCAGTCTGTACAGAGCTTGGTAAAAAGGCAATCTCTTACTCTGCCCCTTCAACCTGGAACATGCTGATTCCCCTTGAACATTATGCTTAAGGTTTGCACTTGCACGTCCTGGGGTTTACACACTGAGACTGCCTCATCTTTTCTTTTCAACGCCCCTTACTCCTAGAATGTCCTTCAACACATTTAAAAACTTGATGCCATCTTTTGCAGAATTCAGATCTATGATTACACACCACTGTGTAACTATAATTATATATAACTATATACTATAATTTTTGCTGTTGTTGTTGTTTGTATATTGTTTGCTCGTCATCACTGTGAATTAGGGTAACCTCAGGCAGTGCCTCTTCAGCATAAATGAAATTTAAAGTTAAAATATGCCAAGGGTCAGCCAATAGGTTACGTGTCTAACAGACAGCAACATTTCTGTGGCGGGATGTCAATACTGTATGTTCCTGTCCCTGGCCACAGTAGACTGGAATCACAACAAGCCGGAACGCTATATTTGTTTTTGGAACTTTCAAAAGAATATGCAAGTGATGCAATAGTGGCGCAATAGCGGACATCAGTGTAGCCTACTACGTCCGCTTGGGCATGTCCGTGTGAAGCTCAGTGTGTCTGACTGTGTGAATGACTGTGTGAATATCCTTTCTTCCCAAAGACAACTGCATTTAATCAATGAATGCATGAATAGCTATTAAGACACAGTAATAAAAACAAAATATTAAAGGACGACTTCACACATTTTCAACCTATCTTCATATAATTGGTCCTCACTAATGCTCATGATAATATGGTACTATTTTTTTCTACTTGGTCTGTGTTTCATAGGGCTGTGAACACTTCACAAACCCGCCTACCAGTGACATCATCGTCATCATCATCAAAAAAGATTAAAAAAAATTAATTCAGATTTGTAGTATCATGAGAACATGGCTTCCATTATAGCACGCTAAATTTCCAGGAATAGAAAGCCTGCAGTTTCTATTAGATTGGATTCCCCATCGATGATGTCACTGGTAGGTGGGTTTCTGAACTGTCCACAGCCCTCCTCTGAGACACAGACAAAATCTTTACCATTTTATCATGAGCATTAGTGAGGACAATTTACATGAAGATAGGTTGAAAATTGGTGATGTTGTCCTTTAACCATTGCTACAGTAGTAACTAGAGAGATGTGCTCAAAACTCTGCCAAGAGGCATATCTCACACCATCTTCCGGTCTGCCTTTGATTTCAATTCCATTTATAGTGCCGAATCACGAGTTGTCTCAAGACAGAGACCCAATGTTATCCCCCCCAACCCTGTGCATGCATTCCTTTTGCAATGTTACAAGGAAAAACTCCCCCTTAAAAGGGGAAGAATCCTCAAGCAGAACCAAGCTCTACAGGGTGGGCAGGCATCTGCACTTGAACATGGTGTAGTGCCCCTTTAAGGTTTGCAGGTAACCCATTTGACAATAATTGCTGCAGAATTATATGTGGGGAGAGACAAGGAGAGACTGAGAGCTGAATCATCGGAGAAAAGGACAGGGAAAGGAAGAGGGGAGAGAGAGGGAGGGAGGAGAGATAGTAGAGATTGAGAGGAGGAGGAGGAGGGGATGAAGAAGGAGGAGGAAGAAGAGAGAGGATCCATAGGAGGTTCACCAGCAGTTTAAAAGATAGCAGCTATGCTATAAGTTATGTTATGAGTTTTATCAAAAAGTAAAGGTTTTTAAATCTAGCTCTAAACTTTTCTGCCTCATGGACCAAAGATGGGGGAAGGTTCCAGTGGTCTAAAGTAACCAAGTACATTTACTCAAGTACTGTACTTAAGTACAATTTTGATGTACTTTTACTTTACTGAAGTATATCCAATTTTATATACTTTTACTTCTACTCAGAGACAAATATTGTACTTTTACTCCATTACAATTATTTGAAAACTTGAATTACTAGTTATTTTATAGATTTGGATTATTATTACAAAACATACATTAACCACTTCAGCCCTATATACATTTTGGCCATTTGAAAATAGACGATCTGCTATTTTCAAAAGAGTTTTATTCATTTTATACATTTGAAAACTTTGAAATGGGACATTCTGCATAATGAGTACTTTCTACTTTTGGTACTTTAAGTACATTTTGATAGCAATACTTTTGTACTTTTACTCAAGTACATTTTGAATTCCAGACTTTTACTTGTAACAGAGTACTACTACTACATTGCAGTATTGATACTTTTACTTAAGTAAAACATTTGAGTACTTTTTCCACCACTGGAAGTTTCCACAGTTGAGGAGCCGGACTTCAGTGTTTTGGGGTTGTGTGCAAGTAAGGCACAGGGCAATGGGGGGTGGGGGGAGGATATAACAAAGGACTTTCATTACGATGCAACCAGAGTAGACAGGATATGGAGACAAATCTTTGGACAGTGAACAACACATTGAAAAGTAGTGTGACATTCTGTCATCACTAGTACTAACATAGCATTACAATGAGGACACACACACACACACACACACACACACACACACACACACACACACACACACACACACACACACACACACACACACACACACACACACACACACACACACACACACACACACACACACACACACACACAGAGTTGACTGCAATATCTCTGCCTGGTGGAGATAATAATTGTCTCTGCCAGGCTGGAAGGCTGAAGGCTGGAGACTATATTTTTGGTCCTGTATGTATACGCGTGTGTGTGTCCGTCCGACCGTCCGTCCGTCCATCCGTCTGTGTGTGTGTCTGTGAGCAGCTAATTTTCCGGCACCGCTGGACCGATCAGCGTGAAACTTTGCATGTTTGAAAATGTCTGAATGTTTTTATTTATTTTTTGTATTTTATTTTAAATACAGCAATACATTGATGTTAAAAAGAACTCAAGTACAAATTTTAATGAGCAACTTTCAGGTGTAGTTGAGTAATATTTGACCAGGAATATATCAATACTTTGACTAAAGTACTGGGGTTGATGTTCTACCAATGTGGAAAAAAGCTTACTAGTCAGCTTACTAGTCAAACATTGATGAAGGTAGCTACTTCTCAACTCAAGTTGAATGCACACTGTGACAAAATATTGCCTGTATCCAGTAGGCCTCCTCGTCATCATTACAAAGAGAAATCAACTCAAGCTAAACACTCACAGCACTCATCAATACAAAGAGAAACCAATATTGAATTAATCTGGTGGGAAGTTAAATATTGTTTATCAGTCTTAAAGGGATAGTTCACCCCCAATCGATTAGTCACAGAGACTTGAATTCATGGATATTGTTTTTGTTTTTGTCGCATATCCTAAGCCAATAATTTGATGACCAGCGGACCAGTAGGCAGCGGTTCCGGTAGGAGACACAAAGGAGACTCTTTGTGTCTCCTACCGGAACCACTGCCGGACATCAAATTATTGGATTTAGGAATGCGACAAAAACAAAAGAATATCCATAAATTCAAGTCTCCATAGAAAAAAAGTCATTTTGAGGTTGAACTATCCCTTTAACCGCATCCTGTATTAACAATGTGTAGAGGGTGGGTCGACGGTGGATGGTGGACGTCACAAACGTAACATCCGGACTTGCGAGGCACACCATTGCTCCGATTTGCACCAAACATGGCACAAACAATGTTCAGAATCTTGGCTTGAGTTTGACCATAGGTTGCCGCTATCGTCTGCACCATCTTCTCGGGAACACCATAGGCCCAGAGAATGTAAACTCATTTACATTCTCTGGGCCTACACCGGTGTATGGTGTGGAAAGCTTTTTGGAAGTCAGTGATGCCTTCCAGTATCCTCCTCAGAGCCATTATCTGCGCTCGGGGCAAAAGTCATTCTGTGAGTTTCTAAGCAGGTCTAAGACGAGTCTAAGATGGTTAGCTGTCTTGGCGACTAACAAGCTCAAGCCGATGCCCCTATAGCTGTCTCAAAACTAGTTGTCAAAAATGTTCATAGTATACCATCGTTACCACCATTGCCATATAGTTTTTAATTTATTTCATTTTGATAGCTATACACATTTTGCACATGCTTGTCTCATTTTTAAGGTTTTAAATGGGCTTGCACCTCCACCACTGAAACAGTTCATATAGCGAATGGAAAGTGGTGACAGAGCAACAAGGGCAACTACCAGAGGTACCATTCAGACGTAGGTAGTGTGTTTGGTTAAACAGACCTCTCTGTTAGAGCCTCCCATCACTGGAATAGTCTCCCTACCGAAGTAAGAGAGACCACCAACTATTTGACCTTCAAGTTCAACCTTAAGAGATGGCTTAAAGCAAACCAAATTTGTAATCATGGGTAATTATCAGCTCCATTTGTCACTGGTGTCATTTCTCATACTTTACTGTAATTGTTCTTGTGTACTATATCTACTTGTCTTGTATTGTATCTTGATATGTCTGTTTTTGTATGGATAGTTTTATCACCACTTTTTAACAGCCGGCTCAGGGACAGATGAAAATGTGCTTCTGGCTAATTCTGGCTCATTTACATGGACGTGAAAACTGACATGTTGATTAATGTGCACCGTCCCTGGTAAATAAATAAAGACACTAATGACACTATGCTTCATCTGTATCCAAAAAAGTATGACATGGATACAGACCTGGTAAATAGCCTGAGGCTTGAGTTTGCACTGGATCCACGTCTGTTTGCAATTTTGTTTGCTGAGTAAATAATGTAAAAGACGTTCTTTGTGCTCCAGTGTGTGTCTCTGTCACACTCTGTCTGATAGTGTTGATTTTGACAGCACATTTTTGAACCAAATTCAAATTAGTTTTTGTCATATTTTAGTCATCAGAAATGCTTCACTGTTTGTCTAGTTTTAGTTGACTAAATATCATAAGATTATAGTCGACTAAATCTACAGTTGATTTAGTCGACTAAAATGTATTTTGGCGGGAGTTTTTATTTGTTGACAAAATTGACGATAGATTTAATCTTAGTTTCAGTCATCATAGCTTAGTTTTATTTGGTTTTTATTTAGTTTTCGTCAGTGAAAAAAGGTAGTCGGCGAACATTTTTCGTCATAGTTTAAGTCGACGAAATCAACACTGCTGTCTGACGCTACACTCGGGTCCTTGGAGAAAAGTTACGAGCTGTCGCTCGGGTGTTGACGGAGTCGCGGGATGTTTGAAATGTCGTCGTTTAAGGAAAGGGATAACGAAAGTAAAGGTTCTGTTGAGGATGACAAGGATATAAGAGCGTATGGTAAGAGAAGGAGCAGCGATTTAAGTGGTTCAGCAGATGGGAAAGACAAGTCTGTTGTTGGGATGACAGCTGACAAATAGAAAGACAGCATGTCCAGGCAGTAATCCACGTGAAGTTGAAAAGTTTGTGGGAAAAAAAACGATTGGAGGTAGTGAGGAAGTTAGTGAGGATCACTAGGACGGGGATGGTCATTATCGAGTGCAAGAACAAAGAGCAGATGAATAAAGCATTTAGGATTATGACGTTTAGAGAATAGCCAGTGAGTTGTTTTCAGCTTGAGGGAAGAGAAAAGAGGAGTGGAGTGATCAGTGGAGTGCCTCTATCAGTGAAGGAAGACATATTTCTGGAAGTTGTTGGTGTGTGTCTAGCGAGAAGGCTAACTCGGTTTAGAGTAGGGAAACGGGAGTAAAACAAAGTCTATGACTGTGCGTCTGACATTTGAAGGGAAGGTATTACCGGAGAGAGTGTATTTGGATTATGTGTGTTATAGGGTCAGGCCATTTGAGAGAGCACCACTTGGATGTTTTAAATGTCAGGAGTATGGACGTGTTCCTGCGTATGTGGGCGAAACAGGTGTGGGAGATGTGGATGGGAGCACTAGGGTGACAGTAGAACCAGCACTGGAGAACACAGGGAAGACAGCTAATGAGAACATCAGCACAGATAAGAGACACTTTTTATCATTCATCATTACTGTGGTTATTAACTGTGCTGCAAAAGTAAAAACGAAGTCTGAAAGAATCAATATGGTGCTGGATCTAGCCAGATTCGTCGCACTGGGTGGCAGACTTACACCGGAAGTGCAGGGTAGAGAAAATGACATCGGCGTCTCTTCCTTTTAAAATAAATTCCTTGGCCCAGAACCAGGAAGCACTGTGGTAAGAGAAGAGAAACAAGAGTCAAACATTTGCCAAATATCATGCAAATGTTTGCAATTGTGCCCAAAAATGTGGTTACCAATTTCACTGTAATGCCGCACATGCTGGAATACGGAGGAGGCAGAAATGTGGGTATTGTAATTTGGCTAATGGCTCCCTGCTTTGGCACTGGTTCCAATGAAGGCTACTTACTTACTTACTTTACTATTTCTGAGAGCACAGGGTTTCTGAAGAAGCTGGCGCACACACACACACACACACACACACACACACACACACACACACACACACACACACACACACACACACACACACACACACACACACACACACACACACACACACACACACACACACACACACACACACACACACACACCTGGCAACCTGTCCATCCTGGTCAAACCCCATGTCGAAAACCTTGGTGTTGAATCCACCGAGGTGCATCCAGCCTGCTGAGCATAGTATAAATAGACTCTACACAAACACAATTGGTCGTGTTCAGGGGAGGGAAGCCAGGCGGGGAGGGGTGATCTTTGTCACTGCATGTTCTTCTACAGGCTGGGGCGGCACGTGTCAGCGGGGAGTGTTTTGAATGGGAGGAGCAGGACAGAGTCGCTATATCCTCCCAGTGGGAGCTACTCACTGACAGGTGAGCCAGTAGAGTACAACAGCAGTGGCAAGCAGTGGGAGCAGTGGTGGACTCACATTTTTTGCTTAAAGGGATATTTCACTTTCCAAAAAACTACACAGGCTTTTGTGAGCCCCCCAGATCGTTTCTAAGTTGCTTGATTCAGTATTTAGATATTTGATATTCATTTGATCAGACACGCCCCCTTCCTATACAAACCCATTATAACTTCAAACTCAATTTCTAACATGTTAGATTCATCAAAAACACCGTCCTTGGTTCTGGGCCGTGTTTTATCTATTCTATTTGATTTTTTTTATTGTATTTAATTTATTTCATTAAAAAAAAAAAAGAAACAAAAAAGAAAGTAACCGAAAAAAGGGCAGGGTGAGTCACCAGAACCAAGGACGGGTGTTTTTGATGAAAGTGAAATATCCCTTTAAGTGGTATATATATATATATATATATTTTTTTTTTTTTTAAAAAAATTCAGAACCCAAGATATCATGATTTGAAAATGTTCCGCTCCATTCACTACATGTTTTACTTCTTACTGAAAAAGGCTGTATCTCGGCTCCTAAGCACTTTTTTTTTACAATGAACTTTGGCTCTGGCACTCAGAGCCAAACTGCCAGAAATAAGTCAGGCACTGAATGAGTTAAGTGGTTAATGTATGTTTACATTGTTTAGTAATAAACATCTAAATCTACAAAGTACCTAGTAACTAAAGTTTTCAAATGATTGTAGTGGAGTAAAAGTACAATATTTTCCTTAGAGATGGAGTAGAAGTAAAAGTATTGAAAATTGGAAATACTCCACTAAAGTAAAAAAATACCTCAAAATTGAACTTAAGTACTTCAGTAAATGTACCTAGTTACTTTACACCACTGAGTGGGAGGAATCAATTGGCATAACAACTAAATTGGGGTAAAAAGTAATTGGCTACTCAAAATTCAGTGAAACAATTTTTATACAAAAATGCATTCACAGGCTATGCTTTTTCAAAACAGATTAAGTGAGAGGGATATATATATATATTTTGGTCAATGAAAAAAGACCCCAATTGGAGTCTCAAAACATAGTTTGAGAACCTCTGCTGTAGCTACTACTACTACTACTACTACTACTACTACTACTACTACTACTACTACTACTACTACTAATAATAATAATAATAATAATAATAATAATAATAATAATAATAATAATAATATAGTAGTAGTACTACATTTGTTCTAGCATCCTTAACTGCTTCTGGAATGGGGGTCAGCTGTGAGCTACATTTTGTCCCCTATGTAGCCTACAAAGAGGGGGAAAACTGATCCAGGGTCAGCAATAAACGCACATGATCTGAGAAACGTGAGGGGCAATCTGTTCTCAGATCAGACATGTCTCGCTCTTGTGACATACATGGCTTGGTGTGGGATTAACAAGAGAAAGTCTGCAGAACAATACAATGGCCCATTTTAATTCAGTCTAATCCCAGGAGGTATTGCAAGCACTTTCATATGACTCCGTGGAGAATAGGTTACTGTGAACAACTCTCTCAAAGAAGAAATAACAGATAAAAAAAGGAAAGAAATACAAATGTCTACTGTAAGTAGCTGCTTTTCATTACACTGATCTAACCACACCTTAACTGTCTTTGATGTATAGACAGCTATGTTACAGCTGTAGAATTCCGTGTGAGATTGAGGACTTTTCTATATTTAACCACTTTAACTCTGGCGTTCTTATTTTGGGCATAGGCGAAATATTTCAGGAAACTCCCCCAAAAATAGCAGATCTACAAGCTCACAACGCGCTGCGATGCGACACGTTGTGAACTTGTGGATCGGCTATTTTTGGGGGTAAAAAATAGGGCTAAAGTGGTTAATGTAACAACTGTTGTGTCATCCTGTAATACGGCTTGTTTTCTCTTAGTGCAGAGTGCCTGTGGCTATCACTTATGCCCTGTTGTCAGCTGTTTTGTATTTGTTGCATTCGTGTCCTAGATTTCCCATGAGCTATTTACATTGTTATGTAATTATTCTAATTTTTTTTCCTTAGCTGCATGAACAAAAAAACAATTATGTCATATGAGTGGCACGCTCAACTGCATGATTTATTTATCATTGCTTTTATTTGATTTATATTTGATCTTTTAATTATTATTACATTACCTTTCAAACTATTTGGGATAGTATGAATAATGTAGCATATGATCTCTCCTCCACCTGCTTTACTTTATTTTATAGTGAAATCTAATGTAATGTGATCACCAACCCTGGTTATCCCTAATTAGTTTTGTGCTTCATGCTTACGGTTAACACTGATGTGCCTCGGGAATTGACCCCATGTTGTCACTGCTGCCAAAGACTAAATCACAATATCGGCTTCATGTTTTGACTGTAGTCCCCACCAACCTCTTGTGATTGGATGCTGCTGGTTGAACAGAAGAATGTAAGAAACACATTGTATTTCTCCTTGGTCTTTTACTTTACCAGAGAACCTCCCCATTTTCAATCATTAAAGAAGCAACACAATGATTGAACAATGTTAGTGTACTTTTCCATTCTGCTGCTGATCTGCATGTCTGTTTAGGCTTTGTTCAGACCGCAGGCAAATCTGTTTTGTTTCTCAAATCTGATCTGTAGGACTGACTGTCCACACTGTCATTTTGACTTGATTAAACCAACTAGAAACTATAAAGCCAATCTGGATAGGCCAAAAATCTGATTTGGACTGTCAGTCTGAACATGTGACAAATGAGATATGACCTCTCAGTGACACAGATGGATGAACCTCTCATATTGTCACTCTCCTGTTCCTCTTCCGCAGATCAATGTCCGAGTCACCACGATGGATGCTGAGCTGGAATTTGCCATCCTGCCCAGCACAACCGGCAAGCAGCTGTTTGACCAGGTACACTGTCCAGTCCCTTCTAAACAGACAACCAGGGAGACAAACAGACCAATGAACATGTACTATAAATAGTCTACATTGGTGACGCACTATTTGTGCTTGAAGTCATACAGTGTAATTTTGTGTAATTTAGTAATTGGAGTCTTTCTGTTCATAGCTTCTTTTTGCTGCTGGTTTTGCTCCATTTCCAGACAAAAACACATTTACTGTTCCAAAGCACTACCTGTGAGTGCCTATGTTATTTAGGGCAGACAACGCTAGAGAAGTGGTCTGGTCACGCATTCATGTGGAATGTTTTTTTGTGAAAAATATGCCAGTGAAAAAACTTTCTTTTAGTTGAAAACCTTACACAGTGTGACTTTGAGATAGACTCTGAATTGTTGTAGAAGTGTGCAGAAGAATACAGGAAAGGCGGGCACTCTGTTTTGGTGCCCACCTTTCGATATAGTGCCCAGTCTTCCGAGGTGCCCAGTTTTCCCGGTGCCCACTCTGTTTTTGTGCCCAGATTTCCCTAGTGCCCACTCTTCTTCCCCCAAAGTGCCCGCTCTTCGGGGGTGCCCAGTTTTTCCTAGTGCCCAGAATGTTTTTGGTGCCCACCTTTCCTGTTACCATGCAGAACACCAAGACCAGCTCTAAATGCGTGTGCATGCTCCATGTGTTCAGATTGTAAAGACCATCGGGCTGAGGGAGACCTGGTTCTTCGGCCTGCAGTATCAGGACAGCAAGGGCTTCTCCACCTGGCTGAAGCTCAACAAGAGGGTGAGAGAAACTCTCTCCATGGAGACTTAGGCCTATGTCACGTTTGTAATCCCCAGTTGCATATTGTGCTGACGTCATAGATTGTTATGGTTTTGGTCATGTGTTCTGGTGTCACTCCTCCGAGGCTAATTAGCACACTGCCCTACTCTTATGTGTCCTCCTAATGCGTCCGGGGGGACCGCGGTCCCAGGTGACGGCACAGGATATCAAGCGGGAGAACCCTCTACTCATTAAGTTCAGAGCCAAGTTTTACCCGGAGGAGGTGGCGGAGGAACTGATCCAGGAGGCGACCCAGCGACTCTTCTTCCTGCAGGTTAGTGGCGGTGGATCTGTGGGTGTGTGTGAATTCCGTCTGACGGAAATAGTAGATCTATACAAGCTCACAACACGTTACAAGGCAAGGCATTGTGAACTTGTAGATCTTTGGCGAAGAGATTTGGTGTAGAGGGGGAAAAGGAGCAGATCGAGTATAGAGCCCTGAGGGACCCCAGTCAACTACAGTAAGTACTTAAGTGGCTAATCACGAGTGGTGCCAGAGATTAGCAGCTCACAGACAGACAGACAGACAGACAGACAGACAGACAGACAGACAGACAGACAGACAGACAGACAGACAGACAGACAGACAGACAGACAGACAGACAGACAGAAAATCACGTGACTGAGAACATAGTCCAACATAGTCCCTCGATTTCGGCCATTCCGGCCTGGAGGTTACAACAAACCATGGCATGCTTAGAAATGATTCTGCACTGCATTAATGTCAAGTATACAGTGAGTATACAAGCCAGACCACCAGTTTGATATGCGTGAGGAAGAGGATATAACCACTTGAACCCCATATACTTTTTAAAAAAAAATCTGTTTATTGTAGATTTTTCCTCTCACACAGGCATTTTTCAGAAATTGAAAACAGGATTTGCACAGATAAAAGAAATACAAAAGAAATACAAAACACATGAAAAAAGAAATACAAAACAACATGAAACGAAACAAAAGCATACATAACAGAACAATCACATAGACAACTTAACTAAATAAAACGACATACAAACAACAAGAGGCTGATGAAGGTACACACCCAGAGGGCAAAACGAACAGCATCACAATCTAAATAATAAAAAGGCATACAACAGGTACTACCCAGGGGGGCAACAACATTATATTCATTCAGTTCAACTCGTCAAGCAGCCCAAGTATAGGTGCCCATATCTTCTGATATAGGGGTTCCCTATTAGAAAGGGTGAACCTTATCCTCTCCAGGTGCAACACTCCTCCCAGCTCCTTACGCCACATATTGATTGTCGGGGGTTTCTCTGATTTCCAGGCCTGGAGAATTAACTTCCTGGCTAGCAGTTTGGATAGTGTGATGGCCTGGTTTTCATATTTATTGTGAGCCATTCCTGGTTCCACAATTCAAAAAAAAGAGCGGTCAACGGGGCCGGGGGGAAGTCTCTTTTATAAGCTTTGGAGAGAAAATCGAACAGCTGACTCCAGAAGCTTTGCAATTTATGGCATGTAATGAATTGGTGAGACAGAGTTCCCTGTTCAATAGAGCACTTCCCACACATGGGAGAAGAGTTGGGAAAGATCTTATTCAATTTAGTTGGGGAGAAATGTAGCCTGTGAACAATTTTAAATTGTATTAAAGAGTGTCTGACATTAATTGAGCTGCGGTGTATATTATTGATACAATCTTCCCACATGTCATCTGAAATTTCCATGCCCAACTCACTTTGCCACTTGTCCCTGTAGGGATGTGAAGAAGGGCTAATCAGGGTCTGCAATATGCCATAAAATTGAGAGACCGCACCTTTACTAAAAGGCTCTATTCTCATTATTTCTTCTAGAACGGGATGATGGGGTTTTTGCTCATATTGTGGGAAATGTGATCTGATAAAGTGTCTCAGCTGAAGAAAGCGGGAAAAGTGTGACGCCGGGAGCTGAAAGGATTGCTGCAGTTGCTGGAAAGATGCAAGATGGTCATCAATATATACATTTCTCAAAGAACCAATACCTTTCTCTCTCCATGCTAAAAAAACAGGGTCAACCATTCCTGGTTTAAAGGCATGATTGGAACATATGGGGGTATATAGATACATTTTAGGGGCCTTAGTCATCATTAATACCTGAGACCAAACTTTCAGAGAATTTTGAATTATAGGGTTGTGCCCGTAACTGATTCCCTTAATCTTAGTAGGGCTATTAAGTAGTGCTGGTAAACTCGACCCTACACATGATAAATGCTCAATTTGCAGCCAGGAAGGCATATTCTCCAAGCTATAACCCGGATAACACTCATACCAGAAAGAAAGCCAGTTCAAATGCGCCGCCATATAATACAACCTGAATTGAGGAAGCCCAAATCCCCCCTCGCTCCTACTCTTACAAATATGTGGCCTAGCTATTCTGGGTGTTTTTCCGAACCAGATAAAGGAGGAGATAACAGAGTCCAATTTTTTAAAGTAATATTGAGGGATACTTATTGGAAGTGACTGAAAGATGTAAAGGAATCTGGGTAAAGTTACCATTTTTATGGCATTTATGCGACCGGCCATTGAAATAGGCAAAGTATTCCAGAACTCTATGTTTTTCTCTAATTGTTTCATCTTTTCCTCCCAGTTTAGTTTCAGTAACTGATTCAATTTACTTGTGACTATTATACCCAGACTCGTGAATTTATCTAATACAATCCTAAACGGGGTGGACTCCAGAAAAGTTCAAAGGCATCAGTTCACTTTTCGTCCAATTTATCCTATACCCAGAAAATGAACCAAATGTATTTATAAGATTTAGCAAGGGAGGGATGGAAGACCTTGGTTTTGAAATGAACAACACCACATCATCAGCGTATGCCGATATCTTATGCGATGTACCAGATTGTAATATCGGATGTATCTCTGGACAAGTTCGTATTCTTGACGCTAGCGGTTCAAGCGCCAGAGCGAAGATATAAGCCGAGATCGGATCTCCCTGACGCGTGCCTCTAAATAGTCTGAATGGCTCTGATACATTCTGGTTGGTAATAATTGAGGCAGATGGTTTATTGTAAATAATTTTTATCCAATTAATAAAATTTTGTCCAAATACAAATTTTGTCAAAACAGACATCATGTAGGGATGTTCAATCTGATCAAAGGCTTTTTCAGCATCAAGGGAGATCACGACTCTTCTGTGCTACGGGCCGGATTATATATAACATTAAACAACCTCCTCATGTTGAACTGAATGTGGCGATTGGGCATAAAACCGGTCTGGTCAGAATGAATGATACTCGTTATGTGTTCCTTGAGGCGAGAGGAGAGTATTTTACTCAAAATTTTGGTTTCTAGTGGGAGAAGAGAAATGGGCCTATATGAGGAAGCCAAAGTGGAGTCCCGTCCTTTTTTTAACAAGAGAGAAATCCTACCATGATAGAGAGCTTTCGGTAAAGAGCCCATCTCTTTGGAATTATTCAGCATACGAAGTATAAGAGGAGCCAACAGAGTAGAATAAGCTTTATAAAATTCAGCCCCGAAACTGTCAGGTCCAGGGGCCTTGTTATTTGGTGACTGCTGAATAGCGAGCTTCACTTCTTCCAGTGTAATATCTGCATCTAATGTTGATACTGCCTCAGCATCCAAAGTAGGTAGATCACATTCTTCTAAGAAACTATCAATTGAGGCCTGGCTAGATGTGCTTTTAGAACTATATAGATCTCGGTAAAACTCCTCAAAACATTTATTAATTTCCTTTGGTACAGTAACTAGGTCACCATTTTTATTTTTTACAGAAAGAATGGCTTGAGAGGCTTGCGACTGCCTCAACAGTCTAGCGAGTAATTTGTGTGGTTTATTTTCTGTCTGTAGTTTAGTAGTTGAGAGCAGACCTGTTTTGTAATAATTGAATTATATTCATACCTTAGTTTTATAATTTTACCCAAAAGTTCCGGTGATGGAGTGTTTAGATAATCCTTGTCCAATTGAGTTATAGTAGCCTCTATACTTCTGAGGGACTGATCCAGTGACCTCCGTTTGGCAGATGAAAAAGCGATTATATGCCCCCTCATGATTGCCTGCAATGCTTCCCACAACACTATATCATCAACCTCGCCATTGTCATTTGTGGTTAAGAAGAAGGAGATATGACCCTCCATTTCTTTAAGAAATGATTCATCTTTCAAAAGTAGAGGGTCAAATCGCCATGCCCTCTTATTTCTGTTGTCTAAATCACGAAATTGCAAATCCAATGTTACTGGGCTATGGTCTGAGATTAATATTGGATGATAAGTGCTATCAATCACCGCAGGTGTAAGCTTAGAATCTAGGAAGAAGTAGTCAATGCGACTTGAGGTTTTGTGTACTGGACTAAAAAAAGAATACTCTCTCCCTGTAGGGTTAACCAATCTCCAAATATCCACAACATTTGAATTTTTTAACAAAGTATTCAAAAGACATCCAGCCTTTGACTGCTGCAAGGAAAGAGGTGAGCTTTTGTCCAGCGCAGCATTCATAACACAGTTGGCGTCGCCAGCAATCAGAACATTAGTATGGTGTATATCGGGAATTAAATTAAACAATTTTCTGAAAAAATCCGGGCAATCAAAGTTCGGGCCATAAATATTCACTAGGGTCACAGGCAGAGACGCCAGATGACCAGTAATAATTAAATATCTACCATCCGGATCAGTTATTGTAGCAGTTTGAGTGAATGGAATATTTTTCCTGAATAATATCGCTACACCTCTCGCCTTAGCTCCAAAGTTAGCATGATATGCCTGGCCTAGCCAGTTAGCTCGGAGGATTGACTGCACATTGCGTTTGGCATGCGTTTCCTGGAGGAAAATAATATCCGGCTGTAAGGATTTAAGATGAGCTAAAACTTTTGCCCTCTTTACCGGATTGCCTAGTCCTTTTACATTCCAGCTGACAAACCTCAGAGCCCCGTTAGGTAGCCTGTTAACCGCCCTATGTGTCATTGACACAGATCAGGATGAAAAGTAGTGACACCGCCCGCCGAACGAACCCCATATACTTGATTGATATTATTGAGTCCCCCAGGGGTCTATAATAGGCCCTGTGCTTTTTTGCCCCCTCTACACCAAATCTCTTTTACGAAAATAGCTGATCTACAAGCCCCCAACGTCGTGAGCTTATAAATCTGCACTGTGATATCCTGTGCTGTCACTGCTATTATCATTAATATTATTATTATTACGGGGCCAGAGCTCAGCTCTGGACCTGTTTTATTATTCCCTGTATTCTGTTTCTTCTGCCACTTTTCGCAGTTCTGGGTGAACCGTGCTGTCGCTTTTTACGAAACTCGGCCATATGGTAGATGGTCATGAAAAACTATCAAGAACTAAATCTCACAATCTTTCGTCAAAAGGTGGCGCTATAGCACTCAATTGAAAATGCCAACTTTGAACAGGTACAACTCATGCCCTGTTTGACCTACAGCCATAAAACTTCAATACACACATGCGTCTACTCATGATGAACAACTTTAACCCTCTGACTTTTGACCTCTGACCTTTAGATCTCCCACCATTTTGAATTATATGAAAAACAGTTAAAACCTATCTCCTCCTGGGATTTTTGAGTAATCTGCACGAAACGTTTTACACATGAACTTTGGACCTATGCCGACAAACTGTGAAAAAGTGAAAAAATGAAGCTTTAATGAGCCAATGAATATTGCAGTTTTATGACAATTATTCATCTGCCCCTAACACATACATGCAGACTCACATTTCTTTGAAACTTTGCGTTAATGTTGAGGGTCATTCCAAATATTACTGAAACCAATCTTACTCCAATTGGTCAAAGGGGGGCGCTATAGCGATTTTTTGAAAGTGCAAACTTTAAACAGGCAAAAGTCATGCCTCGTTTGGCCGACAGCCATTAAACCTGCTTACACATGTGCCTTGACTCATGAGGAACACATGTATCACGTTGACCAGTAAGCTCCGCCCTTAGATTGTCCGCAATTTTGAGCAGTTTGAAAAACACTTAAACCCAGGATGTTTCAGCTATTTGCGTGAAACTGTATCATCTGTTTGATCTCCTTTTTCACAGGTTCTTGTCTGTTGCTCAAATGGCTTCTCCCTTAAACGTGTGCCTCTCGACCGCAAGGTTGCCGGTTCAAGCCCCACTTCATATAGACTCATTTAAGTTGAATTGCAAAAAACATGACTGTGTCAATGAATACATGTGCAAACGGTAAAGATAACATGAAATGCTTATTTGAGAGTATGTTTTTTCAATGTATGACGTACTTCATTGTGAAAATAGCCGATCTACAATCTCACAACTTTTCAGATAGCAACGTTTTGTGAGCTTGTAGATCGGCTGCTTTCACTGGTTTCGGTTTCGAGGAGACATACAATTTCTCTATTGGTAAATGGTTTGTGAACGAGTGATCTTAGTGTTAGTGTTAGTGTGAATTCTTTTTTCACTGGTTCTGGTCTGTTGGTCCAATGGCGTCTCGCTTCAGCATCAGCCTCTGGATCCAAGGTCGCCAGTTCAAGCCTCAACTCTTGCTGGCTACTTCTCAATTGTATCGCACAAAACATGACTGTATCAATTAATGCATGCGCAACTGCTAAAGGTAACATGAAATGCTTCTTGGAGAGAGTATTTTTTGCAATATATGACAAAATTGTGAAAATAGCCGATCTACAATCTCACAACTTTTCAGATAGCAACGTGTTTCGGAGCTTGTAGATCGGCTGCTGTGTTATCTCTTTTTTCACAGGTCTTGTTTGTTGGTCCAATGGCTTCTCCCTTAAGTGAGTGCCTCATGACTGCAAGGTTGCCAGTTCAAGCCTCACTTGATGCAGACTCATTTAAGTTGAATTGCAAAAAACATGAATGTGTCAATGAATACATGTGCAAAGGGTAAAGATAACATGAAATGCTTATTTGAGAGGGTATGTTTTTGCAATGTATGACATACTTCATTCTGAAAATAGCCGATCTACAATCTCAAAACTTTTCAGATAGCAACGTGTTTCTGAGCTTGTAGATCGGCTGCTTTCACTGGTTCACTTTTATCTTCAACAGACAACCTCAGCCTGGACAAAGCTATAGCACTATAGGTAGTGTTGCAGCCTGTCAATCCGAAGGTTGAGGGTTTGATTCCTGTTAATGGCAATAGGTTGACACGTCCAATCAATCCATTCTGCTTCCATCTTTCTCTCTCTTCAATCTATTGTTTCCATGTCTCTCTCTCTTCAATCTATTCCGTTTCCATGTCTCTCTCTCCGCCCTTAGATTGTCCGCAATTTTGAGCAGTTTGAAAAACACTTAAACCCAGGATTCTTCGGTTATTTGCGTGAAATGGTATCATCTGTCTGACCTCCGTTTTCACTGGATCAGGTCTGTTGGTCCAATGGCTTCCCGCTTAAGTGAATGTTTCATAACATCAAGGTTGCTGGTTCAAGCCTCACTTGGTGGAGACTTCATTTAAAGTGCATTGCAAACAACAAGACTGTATTAATGAATACATATGCAATTGATAAAGATAACATGAAATGCTTATCTGAGAAGGTATGTTTTTGCAATGTATGACATACTTCATTCTGAAAATAGCCGATCTACAATCTCAAAACTTTTCAGATAGCAACGTGTTTCTGAGCGTGTAGATCGGCTGCTTTCACTGGTTCAGTTTTATCTTCAACAGACAACCTCAGCCTGGTCAAAGCTATAGCACTATAGGTAGTGTTGCAGCCTGTCAATCCGAAGGTTGAGAATTCGATTCCTGTTAATGGCAATAGGTTGAGATGTCCAATCAATCCATTCTGCTTCCATCTCTCTCTCTTCAATCTATTATGTTTCCATGTCTCTCTCTCTCAATTAATGCATGTGCAACTGTTAAAGGTAACATGAAATGCTTCTTGGAGAGAGTATGTTTTTGCAATGTATGACAAACTTCATTGTGAAAATAGCCGATCTACAATCTCACAACTTTTCAGATAGCAACGTTTTGTGAGCTTGTAGATCGGCTACTTTCACTAGTTTTCGTTCCGAGGAGACACAAAAATGCCTTTATTGGTAAATGGTTTGTCAACCAGTGATCTAGAGTAGTTCGGGACACAGAGGCTTGGTTCATAATGGATGGAAATACTTATAAATATCAACAGACACTACCAGTAATTGTGTCAATTAATACATATGCAATTGATAAAGATAACCTGAAATGCTTATTTGAGAGGGTATGAAGTATGTATGACAAACTTCATTGTGAAAATAGCCGATCTACAATCTCACAACTTTTCAGATAGCAACGCGTTTCTGAGCTTGTAGATCGGCTGCTTTCACTGGTTCACTTTTATCTTCAACAGACAACCTCAGCCTAGACAAAGCCATAGCACTATAGGTAGTGTTGCGGCCTATCAATCCAAAGGTTGAGAGTTCGAGTCCTGTTAATGGCAATAGGTTGAGACGTCCAATCAATCCATTCTGCTTCCATCTCTCTCTCTCTTCAATCTATTACGTTTCCATGTCTCTCTCTCTCTCTCTCTTCAATCTATTCCGTTTCCATGTCTTTCTCTCTCTTTCGCTTCAATCTATTCCGTTTCTCTCTCTCTCTCTCTCTCTCTCTCTCTCTCTAGTTTCCATCTCTCTGTCTCTCTCTCTCTCTCTCTCTCTCACTCTCTCTCACTCTCTCTCTCTAGTTTCCATCTCTCTCTCTCTCTCTCTCTCTCTCTCTCTCTCTCTCTCTCTCTCTCTCTCTCTCATCATCATGTAGATCGGCTACTTTCACTGGTTTCTGTTCCGAGTAGACATACAATTTCTCTATCGGTAGATGGTTAGGGAACCAGTGATCTAGAGTAGTTAGCAAAACAAAGGCCTGGTCAGTCAGGGACGGAAAGACTTATATATATCAACAGACACCAATAGGACTATCATATCTCTAGCTCAATGAGAAGAAAGGCAGCCTATGAGTCCGGAGGTCACCGGTGTGTGAGGTGACTCTCTTCAATCTATTCCGTTTCCATGGCTC